>NW_025110328.1:206415-401440 GCF_011392965.1 Frieseomelitta varia | reverse complement strand
TGCATGGCCTGCTCGTTCTCCGGATTTGAATCCATTAGATTTTCATTTGTGGGGACATTTAAAATCTATTGTATACGCAACATCGATTAACCATGCTGAAATAGAATAGAGCAAGGCTTCCGACAAATTCGAGAAACACCAGGAATGATAGAGAGAGAAATCAGATCAATGACAAGACGCGTGTAGGCTTGTCTTCAAATGCAAGGTGGTCATTTCGAGCATCTTTTCTCTGTAAAAGTAATTAAAACAGAAAATTCATTATATCTCATAAACGAAAACAAATAGAACACATATTTATATGACTTTTTTTCATTATTTTCAGGCGTACAATCAGCTCCCGAAGTGGGTCCCACAAGTTACGAAACACCCTGTATGTAAAAAGACTGTCATACTTTAAGACTTCAAGACTTTAACATATATGTAAAACATCAATCTGTCATACAAGGTGTAGCACGTAACTGTCACCACGATTTTTCAAGCACTTCTGATTGTGTAACAAAAAATGTTTTAAATAAAAATAAATCAGTTTCTAGTTGGCTATAAAGTACAATATAAAAAATTCCAGAAACTTTCTTTTTCGATAAAAAATCAAGGTCACATTGATTTTTTTAAATAGTACCGTGTATTTTTGACTTTGCAGGATTGTTACGTCTGAAAAAACAAATTCAACGACCTACTATACTATGACCTTCAGATGTTTTTGACTTCAGAAATTTAAGTTTAATCAACAGAAATTTAAGTTTAATCAACAAAAACGTTAATATCGAAAATTACTTTGTTTCAGTCATATACTCTTGCACACTTGTCTTCCTGGATATTTTGTAGCGTATATATTTACAGCTCTACGTACATTTCTAGCACATTTACTGAGCATAAACAGCATATCTACCTTTTCACTATTAGAATACATGCTTAATTTTGTACTGAATATCAGAATTGTCTTGTTAGCAGAATGTACGATTGTAACTTGATAGGGTGAAAGTCATGTTAATATTAATGTTATGGAAAATATTATAACATAACTTGTGTCTATAGTACTGTAGTACCTAGACCATTAAACCGACAAAAGTATCCAAATAATATGTAATTAACCGTCGCAGATATCATTTCTGGTTCAGAGTTGATCCTCACTGGTTCAGAGAACATAATTTTCATGAAAAATTTACAATGAACAATTTCTGTTGATTAAACCTAAATTTCTGAAGTCAAAGACATCTGAATGTCATAATATCATAAGACAAAGAATGTCATAGTAGTAGGTCGTTGAATTCGTTTTTTCAGAAGCAACAATTCTGCGAAGTCAAAAATACACGGTGCCATTTAAAAAAAATCAATGTAACCTTAATTTTTTATCGAAAAAAAAATTTTTTGGAATTTTCTATATTGTACTTTGTAGCCAACTAGAAACTGATTAATTTTTATTCAAAACATTTTTTGTCACACAATCAGAAGAAGTGCCTGAAAAATCGTGGCGACAATTACGTGCCATACCCTGTATAACATAGATAGTATCGATGATCCTTAATTTTTAGAAAATCGATTTTTGAAATTTTTATTCTCATGTGAAAGAATGAAGCAAATAAACGATATGTTTGCCTCAAAAATAAGATTCGGAGAATTTCATTATCACACTATTTGAAGAACTAAAGAATCAATTTCCTCTAAATTCTATGAGTACTTCTAGAATGTCGACCCAAACATTTTATTAGATGTTAAATTAAATTAAAGAATATACAGAATGATTCTTATAACTGTGACGGTTTATATCTAAAGAATGGTAAAAGGTAGAAAAAAGTTATAGAGAAGAATGTTGATCGCTATAAGATGATCTGCCTTCCTATAGACTTATTTTCTTCAAACACTCACTGATGCATCTGTATTTTCATAGGTGCTTCGTTGCATTTATAAAAAAAGTAAATTTCCAATATCGATCAATTTTTTCTTCTACAATTTTTTTGTATTTTTTACCATTCTTAAGATACATAGATATGTTACCGTTACAATATAGCGAGAATCATCCAATATTTATATGTATACGTATATTTATCAACAAACAAATTTTCGTCCATATATTTCTGCAAAAAAAGATTTGCTCTTATATTGAAGTAATGAGAGAATTCGTACGATCAATGTATTTTAATGAATTTTGTGCGACTTCAAAAAAATAAAAACGCACGTAATGTAACACTTACATAAAAAATTAATTCATTTGGTTTTTTTGATGTATTTATCAAGATACGTCAGTTCGTCAGAAAATACATTTTATACCAAACAACATTTGTAAAAACAACTTTTTAATAGGTCCAATTCTTTATCTTGTAACGTTTACAAGATAAGGTATTTCGAGTTTGCGAAATAAAGGGAATACCATATATATAGAGTAATTCATTCAGCATATAAGATAAAACTTAAATTAAATAAAAAGCATTATATCTAATTTACATTACAGCGAGATATAAAAAAAACATGATATCCAATGAATTTTTGTATCACATTATTGATTAAATTAGTCAATCGTATTGTCACAGTATTGTCAATTGTACACACAGACGAGATGTGTGATCAGCAAGAGAAATTGAATGAGATGCTATTGGATTGCGATCTCTTGAACAATTTGGACGAACTGCAACTCCTTTGAATATATGTCAATTATATAATTTATTTTACAAAATCATTTTACAAATCCATATTTTATACTAATTCTCGCACAATGAATGCCAGTATTATGTTCACTTAACTGCAACGTGTCCATCACTGTAACGTGAAATTCAACTTAATAAAAATCACTTTGAAATGTTGTAAAAGTGTTCGAAAAAAATTCTTTCCACTTTCAAAAATGTGTACCTTAAAATAGTGCAATTTTATCTCGAGCATTTTCTTCATAAAAAACAAAAATACAGCAAATATGTTTTCATTTAAAAGCCGCATCTTGTATAAAATTTCAAGCATCTCAAAAAATATTAATTTTTTTTCGACATTGTGTTTAATATTTTTTTATTTAGAATAGAAAGAATTCAATCGTAGGAAAACAAATCGTAGAAATCCATTAAAAGACATTTCACTACACGGTAGATGGTAGTTTCTTAAATAATGTCTTGTTACCAAATTCGCATTTATTTATTGTGATTATTGCTCGTAATAAAGTGTCACGGATTCAATTCAATAAATAATTTTCAATGCGGAAACGACAAACACGAATGTCTATATTCTTTAATTTTAATTTCTATCACCAATAGCGCTATAGTGCAATACTTGTCTAAGTCGATACGACAGGATGTGACACGAAAATAGTAAGGGCACCGACGAGGTATATGAATAGACCTAACATCTTACGAGATTTCGTGGCAGGGGATCTGAAATACCGATATAGTAAAAAATCATTGATTTTTTAGTGCACTCTACGTTTAAAGAACGGTAAATTGAGGAATTACATCAAGTAAAACGATCGAGATTGATCAAGTAGTGAATGCGCCAAGAATATGATTTTTGAAACCCATTACAGCGTTGTCAAACTTTCAATACTGAAACGTGAAGCTACTAACTAACCGAAATCAACCTACTACATATACATATGTCAGAAAGAGCTTTATCCATATTTTACAGATTTATCACGACTCTTAATGTAGTAAATTAAAATTCTTAAATTATTATTAATATATGGTTTTAGGTATAAATGATTTATATTTTATTAAATATTCTTAAAAATAATTTTTAACTAAATTTTCAACTATTTTGAATTATTATTAATACTAAATTATTAAATTTATGTTAAATTTTTAACAATTTTATTATAATTATGCAATGCAATGCATTGGTTATGACAAATAATATAAATTCTGTAATTCATTAGTTAAAAATTACGCTTATTAATTCATTAGTTAAAAATTACGCTTATTAATTAATTAAAATATTATTCGAACTTCTTCTATAAACTACTTTGCCTATCAATATTATGATAATAACAAAATTTTGTTATTTATTTAATATAAATCTTTAATATTTTATACGATTTAATGAAAAATATAAACATACCTACGGAATATATCTTTATATATCTCGCAAAATTGATCTACATATGTTGAATATATTTACTAAATTTGGTATAGAGGCACATTGGTGCACATGTGGTGCAAATTATATTTTTGCAAATCAACATTAAAGGGATAGAAGATCAAGACTAAATTTATACTTTACAATTTCACAGAACATTATTAGAATGAGATAAATTTTTTTACACGGTAGCTTCTTGACGTAAAAATACGTATGTATATCTTTCTCTGATTTGTACTTTAGTCCTTGACCAAACCTGAAGACGGCTTATACCATTGAATTCCAAACAAGATTATTTGAAGTATTTGAAGGGACCTAGGTTTGAAATTTCCTATTCAAAGCGTACTTGCTGAAGTGCATTCTAAGAGGAGTGTCTAATGCTGTTTTATTCATCAGGAAACGAAGAAACATAATATTTTAAATTTAAAATCAGGAAAAGGATTTTTTATAAACAATTATTTTTAATTCTTTTTAATTTCTTTTATTTTTTAATTTAAAAAATTTTTTTAAAATTTCTTATTTCTTGAAATATAAATTTATTTTTTATAGAACAGTATAATAAATAAATAAATAATACAAATTTTCTTATTTTTAAAATGTTTTCTTTTTCATTTTGATCGTTTATCAAATATTTAAAAACAATTCAACTCTTATTAATTCAAAAATAACTCACTTTCCGCTGTAATCATTGATAAAGTAAAATTTTCATGAATTATAACTAATTTTTCCAAAACAATATTGAATTACGAAACTTGAACGAATTTTAACAAAAGAAATAGAAAAAATGATACTATGTTTTATTTATATGTAGCATACCTTTCTTTCATCTTAGTTCTCCTATTATTTATAATGCAGCGATAATGAATGAAAGAATAGAAATAGAAGCACTAACAACGAATGAAATAATAGAATAATACATCCTATTAGCTTTAACATTTATTATTGTATTTTTGTAACTGTTTTTAAATGCAATATTTATATTTCTATCACGAAGATTTGTCGAAAAGAGAATTAACATTCAACAAATTATATTTATGAAAAGCGACGATATTATTTGCGTACTTTGTCATTTGCTTTTTTCATATTCAATATAACGGATATGAGAATTTAAAAAAATTATTTTTGTTTTATTTAATTCAAATATGAAATAAGCATTTTCTTAAAAATAAAAAATATGGATTAAGTTATTTTTGATATCATTTAAATGATTTTATTTAAATAAAAATTATATTTTTAATTCATTATTTAAATAAAAATTTGCCCAAATGATTCGAATGCGGATAGTCGATACTTCGGGCCGAATCGATGTGGCAATCATGTGAAACTTTTAGGTTTCAGCAACTACGTTTTCGTCAAGAAAACCGAAATTTACTTGTGTCCCTTTAACTCATTTTTCTTTTGTCATTATGCATACTAGCGAAGCCATTGGGTAAAAGTGTAGACTACTCCCTCATCAATTTCGATGATTTTTGAATGTATTGTATAGGTATTTTGAACAGTTTTTTCCTATAATGCGTATGTTGGACATTGTTTGTTAGAGGAGAAGATCGTTCAGAGTATCGATTTCTAAATGATATTTAGGGATCGTCGAAATTAGTGAAGAAGTGATTAATCTACAAATTCATCAAGCAATTCATAGCAATCAGAATGGAGGATAATACAAATGTTTTAAACTCATAAAATGTTAATACTAACATATATGAATTTGAAACACAATGTTAATATTAACATATATATCATAAAGTCACGCATTCTTTATACCACCTTTATTAATAATTTATAACAATAAATGATTTCGGCTGTCGAAAATACAACTCAGTCAGTTCGTCTTAATAAATAACATTGTACTATAAAAAAGAAAATATGTATGGTATCGTTCAAAAAAATAAATTTGACTTCGAAATTTCGAAACGGATGAATGTTGCAAGAAATAATTTGCAACCCATAATATGCTTCTTTATTGCAAACAATACTTGTAGAAATATTTTATTGATAAGTTCAAACTGTCATAAAAGCGAGTTTACGGGATAAAGATAATTCATTCAAGTTGTGAATTTACAAATTTGTAAATAAAAAAACTTTATATCTAATTATATTGTTATATTGTGCATTATATTGTTTATATCATCAATAAATTTCAATAAATTTTATCAATAAATTTTATCATTTCAATAAATTTCTTCTAATATTTTTAAACAAATGTTAATAGTCAAATATATACTAAATTTTTCATTTCAATTTACATCAACCTCTGTTTTAAATCATTATATTCCTTCATTGATGAAGTATCACCACGTTCAATTCAACGAATAATTCTCGAAATACATCTGGCAACACTGTCCATATTTTTCGATTTTCGCGGTACAAAACTTGCCTGAATCGGTACGACAGGATGTGACATGAAAATGGTAACGGGGTCAGCTGACTCCGAAATCTTTGGACAAAAAAATACATTGGATGCTAGGTCTATTCACATAACTCGTCGGTGACGTTGGATGCTAGGTCTATTCATATACCTCGTCTGTGTCACCGTTGTTCAAACGTAAAATGCGCCAAAAAAACCAATGATTTTTTAGTATATCGGTATTCCAGATCATGGACCACGAAAGTGCAATGTCTATTCACATACCGCGTTACAGACGAATTTTTCGGATAACGATAGGGGTGTCTCGAGACCCCCTTACTAATTTCGTGTCACATCCTGCTGTACCGATTCAGGCAAGTTCTGCACAGCATGAATACAAGTGATGAAAATTAAAATTAAAATTAAAAGTACAGTATTGCCACATCTGCTTGAGAATTATTTATTACATAGAACATGGTGTTACTTCAATGAAGGAATACCGTATGACGCGAGTTCCTACATCGCGAATTCCTATAACGCGACAAAAATATCGCGACTACTGACTTCATGTAACGGGACTCCTTGTACAACGCGCCAAATCATAAAATACGGATAATCCAATACCCGTAGCGTTTGGGGCATGGAAAAACATATCCCAATACTCGTGGGGATTGGGGTATGGAAAAACATACTCCAATGTCTTGATCTGCATAATTTGCACTGCATAATGTGCCCCTCTATAAATTTTGTAAACACATTCAACATATGTAAATAATATAATTAAATAAATTAAATATAATAATATAATTAAATAAATTTTTTGTTTTAATAGAGAATTTTTATTATAACAAGATTTATTATAACAATTTATTAATAATTAATGTAAAATGTAAAATTAATTTAAAGAATTGAATTAATATAAAATAATAAATAATATATTATATAATTGATATTATAAAAACTGAATTATAAAATTTAAAATATTTTTTTATTGAAAATAAAATGTAATATTATGTGATGTTATTAATTTTCTAAAAGGCCGGCAAAAAAACAATGTCGTCCTCTCGCCTTCAAGTAGTCTCGATGCAAGAATCAGAATCACAATTCAGTTGACGAGCCGAAATTCCAAGCGAAATTCCGAGGGAGATTCAATCAAAATAAATATATAATTTAGACAAAATAAGAATTTTGGGAAGTGTTTATAAATATTTATAAATTACCTGAGTATTGGTGGAATAATATAATAGAAAGATCAGATTTGATATTATAGGAAAAAAATCGCATTTGATTTGAGATGTTTAAACGACCATTAATTAACAAATTAATCTTCGTAATTCTTTCCAGTACTTAACAACCTTAGTGCTGGAGATAGTCTTTCTTCCTCTCTAAAACAGTATCCCTTTGCATTAACTGCATCTCTCATAACTGTATTTCCTTTTTCAATTTTTGGGCGAATTTTATTCAACAGATAATAAAGTCATCCGTACGTAGATAATTTCTATAATCAAAAGATTTATTTGTTTTTAGCTCTTTTAATAACGTGAAATTCAAAAATCTATTTCTCTGGATTAACCAGAGAAATAGAAGGAAAATCCATTTCTCTAGATTGGACCATCTTTCTGCCCATTTCTTTTTAATATTTACTTTCTTTCTATTTTTTGTAAGTAATAATAAACTTCCTTTTACTAACAGTAATATTGGAGCTAGAAAATGATTCGACATTTTAAAATTGAAGAATCGATAGTGTGGAGGTAAGCTGACTCTGATGCAGATTTCATGAAACCTAGATGTCGATGCATCGTCGCATATTTTAAAATATGTGGGGGCCTAGTCTAATAAGTCTAAGTTTCAGAATCTAAGTTATTCCTTTATTCTTTTATTAATGAAATATCGTCACGTTCAATTCATTAAATAAAGAATTTTCAATGCAGATTTGGCAATTTTTTTATTTTAATTTCTATCACTGTGATATATATATTGGTATGATAATTATACATATGATATAATTTATATATATGTCGCCTCGTCTGTTTAATAGTAAACGCTGCAATGTAAACCTTGCCTAAATCGTTAAGGCAAGATATACAAAAATGGAGTCTAACCTCTTGTGCTGGAATGCCACAGACGTTTTTTGTCCCAAAGTTGGAATATTTTCTTAATTTTAAATATATTTAAATATAATCCATGCAAAACAAATAATAAATTTATTACTTCTTAGTAATACCCAGTGATATCAAAGTTCAAAAAAAAAGCGACGTTACGGTAGTAAACGGTTTGGTCACATGTATCAATAAAACCAATTGTCAGTGCAAGGGGTTAAAGACTTTTGAGTGTGTAACAAAAAATATATTGCATATTAGATATATTCTATGCTTTGTCTGTAGTTATATTAAAGATTCAATGTTGGACTGATTTGTTAATAATAAACTATTTTCATTCATGTATATGTTAAAATATTTGATAATTGACTATGAAAACATTTAAATATTTTTTTATTAACAATTTTACATTCTTTTTAATAGTTGTATTACGATCTGTACCTCACATTTATTTTGTACGAAGCTGTCATGTAGAGGAAATAGTAATAAATTTTATTCCATGTTTGTCATGTCAAATTTTGTTATTTATGTTATTTTTTGCTATTATATATGTCACATTCATGTATAATATTTGCTGTATGTACACACATATACACATTTTATATTACTATATTTATTATACGTAGAAATATTTAGTTGTAAATATTTCTATAATGTCAATTCAAATCAATATTCACAAAATATTGTATTTCATCATATATTAAATCAACATGATAAAAAGATACAATATCTTGTACAATAAAAAAGAAGTGAAAGCAGATTTAAAAATAAAATTCATTACAATATTCAGTTCACACTTGATAATCATGAGAGATACTAAATACCTTCCCAAAATTTACTCATTCATATATAAATCAACCAAAAAATTCTCATCTGAATTAATTTATACTAAAGTCTCAAATTCATTTTATTACCATATAATAATTTTCCATTTTCCGTAACTTTTACCAAATTTTGTATTCACAAAAGACATATTGTTCACTTTCATCTTCATTATCTTTTCTTATAACATTTTTAAGCTGCGATTGTATGCTATCCCAATAAACGCTAATACCAAAGAGAATATCTTGATAATCAATAATCTACACATTTAAAATCACTAATGATTAGGATGTTTCAACTGATTTGTATTGTATCTTAGTAATCACAGTGTATATATTAATGACATAGTAATACATAAATAATATAATGTAATAAGGTTATAAATGTACTATAATAAAAAAATTGGTAATTAATCATTAATATTATTTTTCCTTGGTACGAATGTTTTTATTTTTACTTGAAACACAATCTCTTTGGCATTAACGTTATATATTTTTGAACTTCACTGAACATTGATGATGCATCTCTTCAATGTTTCAGAGTCAAATAAATCTTTATTAGAGATAGAGATATAAAGATATAGATAAATTTCATCTAAGCCATAGCTTCAACCGAAGAGCATCTACACCGTTCAAATAATACCGAAACAATCGTTTATCACGCACAAAACCAAGATTCTCATACAAACGTAGAGCTGGGCGATTAGTGATTTCTGTTTCTAAAACTACTTCACCAGCATTATCTTCCACCATAGCTTGAATTGCTCTCCTTACTAGATTGGAACCAATTTTTTGTTTTCGATATTTCACATCAACAGCTAGCATTGCAATATATCCACGCTTTATGACTTTTCTGTGAATATCTAGTTTGCAGACAATAGCACCAACACACTCATCACCATGCATTGCCTTGACAAACAAAAAGCAAGAGTTTTCTGTAAATTTTACATATCTGCAAGACAAAGGAATCCAACCGAAGTTGGCTATTTATACTTTGTAATACAATATTGATAATTTCTTAGATACAATTGTACAAATATATATACATATATGAAATACAATATATACATCTTCATCAGCATCATTTCAATATGTTTGATAATTTTACAAATATACATACCAAGAAACATAATTTTGGCCAGTTATAGATAAAATATCTATAGGTATAAATAGAATATGGTTCACTCAAGTCTTTTTGTATTAATTTCATGATATCGGGCATTTGCAGTTCACTTGTATAACTAACATATTGAATATTATTATCCCTACTTTCCAATGATAATGTTTCTGCTAAGCAAGTAAATTAGTTTACTTACAATAATTGATTGTTAAAAATTAAACATTAATTTCACATACCGTGCTGTTTTAAGTGCCTAGTTTCCATAGATTCAGGTTTTGAAAGATTACCCATGCTAGTAATTCTTTCAGAATTACAAATACCATTAACTAAAGATATTCCATTTCTATGTGATTCTCCATACATTTCAGTTGTCTTCAAACTAAGTCGAGATGTAATGTCTAAACTAGCAATATCTGTCAAAGAATTTTCATTCTTTTTTTCAATACTACTTTGTTCACCTTCAGATTCATTTCCATCCGTAATATTGTCCATTTTAACCTTTTCCATTTTCAATTTTTTCGATACTTCTATTTTCTAAATATTTTCTTAAAATACAATTTCGGTAAAGAGTTTTAAAGGTGAATTTCTATCTTTCTAAAGAATATATTCTTGCGGCATTGATGTTTTTAAATGTCACACCAATTTTTTAATCGAGTTTTCATAATTACAACAAGTTATACGATTTCTCTTTGCTTTTGATATTTTTAAATATAAAACTTTTATGTAGTTCTTCAACCAACAGACACCATATTGAATTTCTGCAATAACCGATAATAAGACAAACATAAACAATGTGAAAATAGCTATCATATCGTAATACTATTGCTATGTCATTTTCATTATTTTTAATTACAAAATATAAAATGCAATTACATATTATATTTACATATTATATTGATTTTGGAATATTTTCTTTTCTCTTTAAATGTATGAAATATTCATAACAATTCATACGAAGTTTATATCAATATGAATAAAATTTTATTGATTGTAAATAAGTACAGAATAGATTTGCAAAAATAGTATAATTAAAAATAAATGTTAATAGAATAATTGACAATCTTTTTCTTTTTCATACGTATTTCGTTCTGTTGTTGTAAGAGGGCACTTGTGTTGTATGACTACACCGGAAGTGAATAGAAGTTCTAATATCAGGAAAGTTTAAGTCTCTTTTCGGTCAAACCACGATGGGTAAGTTCTTTGCTTTGAGATGAATTTTATTTTTATCGCTTTAAATCGGTATTTTTATCATTAAAATTATTATTATTAAACTATCAGTTATTTGTAAAAACATTAATTCGTTTTATTTAAATACATATTTTTTAAGTATAATTTAACTACTTAAAAATCTATAATATATTGATGGTTCTAACATTTCCAATATTTTAGTGAATTTTTGTTTATAATCTATTTTCTTTTCACGTAATTATATGTATACTGTAATTTTCTTTCAATGATTGATTCTAATTCATTATTTTTTTAAATATAAATTTAATGTCCAAAATTCCATTGTCAAAGTTGAAAATCTGTAATGATACATGCAATTTCTTTATTTATTTTATTATACATAAAAATATTTCTCTGTTAGGTATCTCTCGTGATCATTGGCATAAGAGGCGAGCAACTGGTGGTAAAAGGAAACCAATCCGTAAAAAAAGAAAATTTGAGTTAGGGCGTCCAGCTGCAAATACAAAACTTGGAACTCAACGTATTCATACGGTATTATACAATTTCTATTGTAAGCAAATGATTTATAATCTGTTAGAAACAAAGTGTAATAAGTCTACTGATTTTACTATAAAAAAATATAAAATTGTTTTTGTGCAAAAATGTACAATTTTTTTCTTATAATACGACAATATTTGACATATTAATCGCCGCATCACCCATATCTAGGTACGAACTTATTTTTAAATTTAAAAAAAATTAATATTTCATGAAAAAATAAGTTTTTAATAATGAATTATTTTTAAATTAACCAAATTAAATGATGTAATAATAATACAGTAAATAAAATTATTTTAAAGAAGTTTACTTTGTTTACATAAAAATGCATAACACTATAATAGTTATTTGTGATTTATCGGAAAACATTTTAAATAAAATTAACTGAGATTGTTTGTTGTAAATTGTCTAAATGGTCTATACTTGAAAAATGTAAAAAATGTGTAAATACTTCTAATTTGACATGCTAACTCATATTTTAATCTTAACAAAAAACATAAAAACAATAGAATGGCTAAAGAATAAGCCTATATTGTTAAGTCCACATGAAATCTACTTGATTTACATTCAATGATGAACATGTTAACATGAAATGATGACTATCTTTACCTACTCTGAATATTGTGCTGACCTACATCCCACAGCGTACTGAATGAAATTATTTACATTATATTATTAAATTGTTACTAAATATTTATAATCATTCATATTCATATGTAAAATAGGTACGTACAAGAGGTGGTAATAAGAAGTACAGAGCTCTTCGCTTAGATACAGGAAATTTTTCATGGGGCTCAGAATGTACTACAAGGAAGACACGAATTATTGATGTAGTTTATAATGCATCAAACAATGAATTAGTGAGAACCAAAACTCTTGTAAAAAATGCAATTGTTACCATTGATGCAACACCTTTCAGACAGTGGTATGAAGGCCATTATGTTTTACCATTGGGTCGTAAACGAGGTGCTAAATTGGTATGTGAATAGACATTTCATTTCTCTATAATATATAATTAAATAAATTAATAAATTGATAAATATTTAAAATAGACTGAAGCTGAAGAAGAAGTTCTGAATAAAAAACGTTCAAAAAAAGCAGAAACTAAATATAAAGCAAGACAAAGATTTGCAAAAGTTGAACCAGCTTTGGAAGAACAGTTTGCTACAGGACGAGTTCTTGGTAAGCAAGATTCTCTATTATATAAATTAATTTTCATATTATAATTTTGGATTCAACTTTGGTTTAAGATACATTAAATTTATACATATTGTATAATATATTTAGATGCTATATTGGTTTTGATGTAGATCAAAAATTTTTGGCAATATTTTTCTTCATAATATAGCTTTATTCAAACCAACATCAATTCATTCTGTTGAGCTTCTAACAATATATATGTACATATTAAAGTAAATCAAACTTTATATATAATATTCTTAACTTCACTACTACTAATTATAAATTATACAATCATATCAACTGTTTTATATAGCATATTTATATTTTTCTCTGTAAAACGATACAAACATTTTCTATGAACAATAAGAAAAAAATATCAAATGTAGATTCAAAAATGTTTTATTAAAAGTTTATAACAAAAACTTGAAATAATGAACTGGCTTTTGTTTGATATGGCATAAAAATAGATTGCCAGTATTATTGTGATTTGTACTAAAATTGTAGTTCAATGAATTTTTTTGTAAATGAAATATTCTTGTAAAAATCTTGAATGATGTAAGAGTCTTTTAAAGCATTTTCATTAGTGAAACTGTAAATAAGATGCATCTAATATGAAATCATGCAACTTATTATTGAATTAATATGAGCCACTGACTGACCGTAAGTAGTATATTTATGAATAAATTAGACAAATATTGTTCTTATACTATATTGAATAAAAACCAATTTGTTATTTCATATTTTTTTATAATTATTTTATAAAGCATTTTTAAGCTTACATTTATGTGACATTTTTCTCTTATGTTTTTTTTTATTGTTTATATTGAATTACTGTACTGTTCACAAAATGTTTTGTATCACTGGAAACAACAAAAATATTTGACATTTGTCATGATTATTGGTTTACACAGTATATAAAAATATTTTACACATTTAGACCTAAGTACGAGATAAAACATATTAAAAAAATTAAAATTGATGATCTTGAATGATATATGATTTTGTTTGCTAGTGAAAGAAGTTTTGAGATCATTTTTATTTTCTAAAATTTATTTTTTTTTTTTTTTTTTTACATACCAATCGATTCTTTTTTGTTATTCCTTATTTAAAAAAATATTGAATTATTTGTATCTGAAAATAATTCAACAGATATTTTAATATTACTTTTGCTGAATTTTATGTATGAAAGAATATAAAAAAGTAATGTATTCTTTTTATGTTTTTTACCTTTCACATAATAAGTCTTACGAAGAATGTTAAAATTAAAATATCTTTTGAATTAATCAGTATTTCAACAGAAGTACTTTCATATCTTTTATAAAAAATAATAAAATATATCAATTAACGCATAAAATATATCGTTTGATTTTAAAAAATCAAGAAAATCTTAAAATTTTTAAGATGATAGATAGTGGACCAAATTGTGCACTATATAAAAATAGTTACATAATTGTACTTCATAAAAAATATTTTAGACATTTATTGGCAAAATTACATGTACAGTACAAATAAATGCACTCTGTGCATCTTTTTTATTTCATAATATGTATTATACATGTTATTTAAATATTAAAATACTGTACATTTTTGTATAAATTTTTAGTTATCAACTTCATATTTTGATTTCAGCTTGTATATCTAGCAGACCTGGGCAGTGCGGACGAGCAGATGGTTATATAGTTGAAGGAAAAGAACTTGAATTTTATATGAGAAAAATTAAAAGCAAAAAAGCTAAATAAATATGTAAGATAAAAAAT
Source organism: Frieseomelitta varia (assembly GCF_011392965.1). Classification (NCBI taxonomy): domain Eukaryota; kingdom Metazoa; phylum Arthropoda; class Insecta; order Hymenoptera; family Apidae; genus Frieseomelitta; species Frieseomelitta varia. Next base: position 386,342 of record NW_025110328.1, on the reverse strand, counting down.
AAAATAAAACAATCTTGACAAAAAAAAAGTGGATTATAACTTTACAAGTAATAATAAATCTAATATAAATATCTAAAATATCTAATATTTTAAATTTCTACCAAGTATGTGGTTTGCAAATGTAATATTCCAAACAATAAAATAGTTGTAGTAAAATAGCTGATAGAATAATTATAAATTGTTTTTAAAATTAGAAGTATTTAAGACAGATAACGCAGACTTTTTTACAAACTATTATTAGTTATAACAAAATTTTAAATGTTTTTCTACAACAGTTTCAAAATTAATATTTTAATTCAATGACAATTAATAATAATCTAGAGTCTTATGTATATTTATGTGCTTAAAATTGCTATTTACTTATTTTGTTGCTTAAATGATTTTACGATGCAATGTTACAGAATATACAGTGATGGATTCGCACATTGAATAAAAGATTACTCACGTTTAAAGTTCGTGAAACAAAATCGTACATTAATCTAATTGATCTTATTTTAAAACATGAAGTCTCTACTATATCAATCTTAAATTCATTTTTTCCGAAGATGTTTCTAATCGTACAGCAAATGGAGAAGCAAGATATTTTCGTTGTCCAAAACATATATAAAAATTTAAATGCTTCCAGAATTACTGAAAAATTTTGTTCAAAACTAGATCTTCTGTAGATCTCGAAAATCAACGTTCTTTCACATCAATCCTTTGAAACTTACTATACTTTTTGAACATTTTATTGAATCTTGAACATCAGAGTTAAATGACAAAAATTCAAGAAATCCTAATATTCTGCCATTTAAGCCTAATGTAATGTTCAAAGTTCAATAAAATAGCGAGAAAAAATCATACAGTTTTGAAAGCTCGTTGGAAAAAGAAGACTTCAATCTTCAAGACAGTAGATAGTTGTGAAAAAAATTTAACATTTTTAAAAGCATCCGAATTTCTACAATTTTCAAAGACAAAAGTATCCTTGTTTTCTGACTTATCGCAAAATTGAAAAATATTTTTGAAAAAAGTAACGTAAGACTGTCAAAGTGTGAGCTTTATTTGTAAATAACACAAATTGTATTATATGACTGTTTTTTTATAAACTTATAACAGTTTAAAATTTAGACAATTTTTCATCAAATATGCGAATACTTTCATCCTCCGTATGGAAGGGATATGCTCGATTCTAAATATCAAAATATATAATGATGAGAAAAGTTCATATATAAAAATGTCGTTTGAGATTTATTTTTCAAGCTATAAATGATAGTACTTAATAGCAATGTTATAATAAATCAATATCTCTACCTTGCATTTAAGGATGCATTTACTTGTACTTAAATAAATACGAATACATATCTGTGTATACATAAGTATTTTTATTTCAATATTGAATATTTTTAATTACAATATTTATTTGATATCGGAAAAAAGCATCGAATGACGCAAATATTGATATGACAGTACAAAATTAATATAGTAAGTTGCATGCTTGCTATATACAACTCATTCAAAAAATTTAATTTGTACATGCGTGTGTTTAAAGAAAACTTATTTAAATAAATAATCAGATATTTTATTATTTAATAAATCATTTAAGAATATTCGTTTACATATGATCATGAGTTATTAAGTATAATATATACAGTTTATGAATCACTAATGATATTTATGTCAGAGTTTACTTTCTTTCATATTATATTTAAATCAGATATTGAAGTATGACCAGTCATTCAAAATTACATAGCCATTGAATTTACAGAATTAATTATTTAAAAGATATAGATGAGAAAAAGTTTAAAAATGACAAATAGTTCAATATTACATTATCTTAAATCGTAAAAATACTCTTTGACAATTTGATCACAAAGAATGGAATGAAATGAAACATGATTACACATAAATAACTTGGTTATATGTACATATTTTTTACAAATGTGGATGGGCACTTTTTACATTTTCTTTAAATGTATAGTAAGAAAATGAACAATCACAATTTCCCAAATGTAACATTAATTTCCAAATACATAAAATTATTTATACCATACTATATATAACATTTTCATTTATTTCAATTCTTTATACAGAACAGATAATTCTTCATATTTGTGTAAAATGAAATACAAATACTATATTTACTTCATTTCATTTTTTTTTCTTTTTTACATATTCTTAATACATGATATAAAATGATTTTTCCTTAATTTTTCTTATATATTAAAAGTTTCTATAAATATACATTTATATATATATTGATACAGACAGAAATCTTTATATATATATATAATATCTATTTATATTTCATGTGTATATATATCAATTCATATTATATTATATGTATGTTTATATATTTTATATAAATATATACACACATACATATTATATATATACTATGACGAATTTCCATCACCTTCAGTTTCAGAAAAACACAAAGTTAGTGATGCTGAAATCTCATTTAGTTTATTATGAGGCAATTCGTATGTCCTATTAGTAAGACTATTTATTTTAATATTATGATTCTGAAAAATATAGAGGAATTTGTTTGAAACTTAGAGAAATGAAGGTAGAGAAGCTATGAAGGGGCCAAAGACATATTTAGTGTAAGTTAATACATTAATTAAATGTTCAATTAAAATATCAATATTAATTTCTATGTTAATTAAAATATGAAATGCTCAACAGATATATACTAAATTATCTTTAATTAATACATATAAAAGTAAAATGTTATTTTTATGTAAAATAATTATTGGAGCAAACATTACTCCTTAAATATATGTTCTTTATTTTAAATTATTTGCATTTTTACATTACAAAAAATTTATGTCTAAAATACCAGTTTGTTCTATGTAATGTCATATTAATAACATTTACATATATGTAAATATAAATTACGAAAAGTTACGTAATAAAAAATACAACCATATTGCTAAAATTTAAAGAATAAGTATATACAGGGTGTCCCCGCGTCGATAGAACAAGATAAATGGAGATGATTCTAATGAAAAAATAAGTAAAAAATAAAGAATAAAATTTTTTCGTTTCAGATTTTGTTTTCGAGTAAATCGGAATATTCGAATATTCTCCGAGTACACGTGCATTTAATGATAGCGTATACGGATGTCTCTGTGTTAATAGTACAAACGAAGAGGTGATTTTACAGGAAAAAATAAGTCGAAAATCATTTCTAAATTTATTCTAAGTAAACAGGTATTAATAACTAATCAACATTACGAATAATATTGATGCTGTTTGTAAATAACATACCATCTGCAAATTCATTCAGGTCCTTGTTAAGTGCAGGCGTACTCGAAAAAACTGATTTACTCAAAAACGAAGCCTCAAACAATTTTATTCTTTATTTTCGACTTATTTTTTCATGTAGAATTACCTCCTTTTCGCTTGTACTATCGACACAGAGATACCTGTATATAATTTATTAAACGGCTTCGATTTCAGGGACTTACACTAATGTGTACTCTAGGCCCTCCACATATTTGATGTCACATGCTTTGTATTTATCATAAGTCTGGGCATCACCTGCTGTTGATTTGAATTTGAAGAACTAGTAATAATAGTAGCAAATGAAGGCTTTTGAGCACATGTCCTCATATGCATTGGCCAATGTGATTGTTGGCAAGGATAATCACAATATGCAGTGTTCCAACAACAGTAAAATAATGCTTCTCTACCACACATTGCACACCATTGTTTACGTTTGATTTCTTCAATACATCGTAACTTCTCTTTTTCAACTTCTCTACGAGTTTCCTCAACAGCACGTAATCGTTCGGCTTCTAAGCTTGCTTTCATTTCTCGTAATATCCTATCTATAATAAAAATAACATTTATAAAATATGCATGTAATCCTTATTTATAAGCAAGCATAATAAAATGTAAAATAAAATGACATACAAAGTTGTACATACCAGTATTGTGTTTTAATTCTGCTAACTGTTGTTGATGTTGCCATCTCATCCGTTCTATTTGTAATTTTAGAAAATGTACTGTAGCCTGGTGATTTTCAGACACAGTGTGGCTCTCGCAATTTCTATTTTCTTGAACTGCCTCCTTATATGCTTCTTCCATTAATTTAGCCATTTTTTTAGTTAAATTTTGAGCATCATGATATAAACGAGCACTAATAGGACCTGCTTCTGGTGGTAACATTTGGTACTCAATACAATTTTCAGTTCGATGAATAGCTTCCACGGAACTGGATATATTTGTCGATGAATGAGGAACGAGTTGTGGATAATTACGAGTCTTATTAGGAAATGATTTTCTAGCTTTACTTTCCTTTATTTCTTGATCCTTTGTTCTTGACGAGTCTCTGGAAGTTTGTTGAACTTGAACTAAAGTATCGCTTTTTTTTCTCTCTTCAATAGTTTTCTCAATACTTTTTTTTACATTAGACATATCATCATTTACGGAAGGCAATACAATAGATTTATCTGCAGCATTTTTCCTATGAATATCAATATCACCATTAATATCAGCATTAACTGATGTTTTATTAGTCATTATTGAAATGGATGATGCTGTTAAATTACTGTTATCATTTTTAGAACCATTTTTTAATGTTGTCGAATTATTTTGCTGTTTCATTGATATTATCGAGTTTATTATATTCTGACTTCGTTCTGTTGTAGAAAATTTTAAAGCTTTCTCTGCATTCATTTTATCGACTATTCTAGTCTTTGGTTTATAAATTTTTTCTGTATTTTCATTATTTTTAAAATTATTCTTTTGACCGACTCCTCCTTTATTTATATTCGTTTTAAAGGGAAGTTCCTGTTTGGGTATGTGAATATCTCTTGCCACATGCTTTTTTGAAGATGCTACTACTTGCAAGGATGAATTCTCCAAAGATTTTGTATTATTGTTTGTTGCATTTTCAAAATTATTACCTTGTTTCAGCATTGCAAAATTTGATTCTTTTGTGTCATACTTTATTGCATTACTGTTTTCATCACTTATATTATTAGTATTAGTTTTACTTGTACTTGGCTTGCTTATATCTTCTTTTATCTCCTTCTCCAAATTTGCTGATAAATTTTTATCTGGTTGTACATCCTCTTTAACTACTTTTTTTATTAATTTACTTAAATTGTTGCTTGTAATTGTAACTGATTCAGTTTCATGAAAATGATCAGGTTCTTGTTCTACTTTAGATGATTTATTTTCAATTTTGTTTCCTTTGTTAATTGAATTAAATTTAATTGACATTTTATTTCCAATATCGGAATTGTTTACTTGCTCAGAATCTATTTGCAGATTAGTTTTAATGTGCATTCGCTTTTTAACAAATGGTGTCTTTTTAGGAGTCAAATGTTGTGAAGATGTACAATTATTAGAATGAAGAGGATCATAATTGGGTAACATTAATTTTATTTGCATTGGGTCATGAGGATTGTATTGCACTCTAGGAGGTGCAAATTTAAATTTACCAAATACAAGCTCTAGCTTTCGACAGTGACGAGTAATTTCGTTAACACATTCTTCCATATCTAATTTTCTCTTTCTTGGTAATGGAACAGGTGGTTCTTCTGAATATAAATATAAATCTCGTGGAGAAACCCATGCTCGATCGTGTTCACCAAAAAATCGCACATCGATAAAACCTTGAGAATTAATTCGAGGCATAGCTTTAGCAGGCCAAAATGGAAAGCCTTTTAACTTTGCCCATACAAGTGGATGAGGATGACGACAGGGTTCAATAAACCATGCTGGATGTGGTCTTGGTAAATTTCTACCATGAGCATAACAATCAGGACAGGCTTCAATTTCTGATACTTCTTGACGTACTAATTTAATAATCTGTTTTGCAGCATTCGTTAATTTAGATGTATCAGTATATACACCACCACCTGTATAATTTAATTTAAATAAAGCCTATTAATATTATTTTCCTAATTAATTTAATTTAATATTAATTTATATTAATTTATATTTATCATACACATACATGTATTAAACACAATGCAATTGTGTTGTATCCATTTGGCATCAGCCATGAAAGCATCTGTACTACCATATAATTTAGACTGAACATTTGATTCTAAAAGACTTAAATCCATTGGTTTGACTACATAATCTAAATAATTTGGAGCTTCAGACAATTCTACCGGTTTCCAAAATGGTTCTGACTATGACCAAAATACTTAAAGTCAATTTTACTAAAAGAATACAATGCAAATTAATACGAATAAAAAATTAATACATACACCAGGATATTCTCTCATTCTCTCAACTACATGTTTCAGTAGCAAGCATAATTGATCAACCGATAGCTGTGCCATAGCTGTAGAACGTGTTTCTGCATTTTCTGCTTGCAAAATAGCTGCACATTCTCCACATATCCAATTTTGAATAATTGATTGTTGCATTCCTATACATTTCCGATGCCATGATCTAGGACAAGCACTACAATGTGCTTCTACAGATTCTTTGTGACATCGCCAACAAAATTTATCATTTACATTTTTTTTTTTTCGTTTATTTTTTGAATTACTTTCATCTAGGGCTATATCTGTTTCTTGTGTACTAAAAAATAAACTTGACTTTTTAATTCATTACTTTGTGGAACATTATAATTTTAGTGTTTAAAATCTTAATTTTTTGTATTAGGCTTATTTACAAATAAAATGAAATTAAAAAAAACTTTAACTGTAAAAATAAATATTGTCTGCACTTACCTAATATTTCGTCTTGTCCTCTTTAAATTAGCTCCACTTTTAGATGTAGTTTCTTTTACATTTTCATTTTTATTTGTCTTAAGTTCATTGTCAGAAACCGAAGAAATTGCATCCAACTTTTCTGCATTCTGCCTATGTTCTATTTTATTCATATTACATTTTACTTTTTTATTATTTTCTACAATAATCATCTCCTCATTTTTCCCTTTTTTCTGATCAGAATTTGTAATATTTTGTGCATCTTTATTGTCTTTTATATCTGTAGTGACTACTTTATTTGTGTCAACAAGATTTTCTCCGTTTTGAATATTTGTTAATTGCGAATTTTCTTTTTGTGATTCAGCTGAATTTTGTAGATGCAAAGAACTTACAGAATCTTTCCGTGCCTCTATTGATGTCATTTTCACTTATTATAGGCATTTAATTGAACACATGTTTACTTAAACAATATTGAAAACAATAATTAATAATCTTTATAGATATGAGAGATTATTTATATATTTAAAAAAATTTTTTTCATGAAATTGATTTAAAAATAATTCTATATGTCATAATTAAATAATAAAATAATAGTTATAATAAAATGCAGTATGTAACATTAAAGAATTACTATAGAAAAGTAAAATATAATATTTAGTAAATATGAGCTAGAAATATTTATGAAAGAAAATAAAAAATTTTAAGGAATAGAATAAGAGATAAAAAAGCTTCAATAATGAAAAATATTTACCAATATCCTGTTTTGTGATCGCTCTTTTAACTGCCAAATTAATAGATTGTCAATATCTTTTTGTCTATTTATTTCTATAATATTTATGTAGTATATATAAATGAAGTATTTAAATTAAGTTGAAACATTTATATATAATAAATAAATAAGAATAATTAATATAGCTCCAATAATATTATTGTATTGCATCGATTAACAGCATTATGATAGAATATAATATGTAATATAATAATAAGATGAAGGGGTTTTTAAATATACTCACTACTATATATGCATACAAAACGATTACCATAGAATTCACACATGAATACAAGAATAAAATTAATAAGGATAGCTTCAATGATTCTTAGAACTTTTGAAACATAGCCAATAAGTCAACTAAATCACTTTTAAATCCCAAACAACAAAAATAAGCGAAATATATCACTTACAAACACGACATTGAATCAAAAGCGTGAACATTCTTTAAGCCCTCCAATGTACTAGACTCCTAACCCACTAGTGTCTCCATCCTTCGGTTATGTTTGTAATTAAATGTATAGAAAACCATGTTTCACAGACGAAGTAACAGACGAAGTATATGAATAGACATTGCATACGGACTTTTATGGCCCGTGAAATATCCACATACTAAGACCCATTACAGTGTTGTCAAACTTTTAATACCGAAATGTGAAGCTAATAACTAACCGAAATCATTCTATTGTATATCAGAAAGAGATATACTATCTATGTTTCACGGATCACAACTTTTTTAAATATAGTAAATAAAAATTTTTAAATTATTAATACATGGTTTTATGTACAAATAATTTATGTTGTATTAAACATTATTAAAAACAATTTTTAACTAACTAAATTTTCAACTATTTTAAATTATTATTAATATTAAAATATTAAAATTATTATATTTCCTCGTTTGCTTATATATTTAAATTTATGTTAAATTTTTTACAATTTTATTATAATAATACAGTACATTGGTTGTGACAAATAACATAAATTCTATAATTCATTAAAAATTACTTGTTAAATTGTTAAAATATTCGAAATTTTTCTATAAACTATTTTGCCTATGAATATTATGATAATAACAAATAACAAAACTTTGTTATTTATTTAATATAAATCTTTAATATTTCATAAAGATTTAATGAAAAATACAAACATATATACGGCATATATTTTTATATATCTCGCAAAATCAACTAAAGAAATATTTTTACAAATTTGGTACACATTATGTGATGCAAATTATATTTTTACAGATCGAGTGATAGGGGAAATTTTAAGATTAAATGAAATGGAACTTTATATTTTTCTTTTTGACATTTGTTGAAACGAACTCAATGACTCACGTTTGATGTTATTTATTGTTAAAAATTATCTAAAATTGCGTTATAAATTATTGTGTAAATAACATTATAAATTAGGTAATTAAGTCTGAATCTGAATTAAATCTGACGGCTAATATTTGTAATAGAATGACACAATAAACTGAGATTCAGATTCTTGAAACTGAAATCCACACGCGAAATAAAGACCACTAATGCTAACTACTTTACAATTTCACAGACTGTTAGTAGAAAAAAATAAAATTAAGATAACATTCAATAACTTCCTGATATAAAAATATTGTGCGTGAGCTGTTTTCGTCGCGTTTATATATCTTTTTTTGATTGACTGAATCTTACATTAGATTCATAGCATGACGAATTTCTAACAATATATTTAAAGGGATAGATTTCAGATTTCTTATTCAAAGCAGAATTGTTGAAGTACAAGAGGATTTTGTCATGTCTAATATTGTTCTATTCGTCAAGAAACAATTGGCTGGAAGAAATGATCTGCTTATAATATCGTATGCTTTTTAAATTAATTGCATGAAGATTCTTACTGTGAAAATTGTTTTACTTATAAAGATACTACTTTGTATGATCTAGCTCGCCAATTGAAATAAAGGAAAAAAAAAAATATATATATATATAACATATTTTAAATTTAAAATTATAAGAACAGGATTTTTAATAAATAATTATTTTTAATTGTTTTTATGTCATCAATAGTACGTTGGCTTTTTAACATTTATTATTAGTACCTTTGTATGTAATTGTTTTTAAATGCAATATTTATATTTTTATCATGAAAAAATACCACGTCTGAAAAAGTACCTCGTCTGTGGTACTAGGTTTCAAAAATCATGTTTGTGGCGCATTCACTACTTGACTAACTTCGACCGTTTTATTTGATGTAGTTCTCCAGTTCCCTGTTGTGCATAGAGTACGCTAAAAAAATAGTGATTTTTTTTTACTATGGTAATCAGATCATGGGACATGAAATCGATGTCTAAAATGAAGATATTTTGTCTATATTCTGAAGTGAAAATGTTTATCCTATACCTTGTAGCGATCTATGACCATGTGACACAAAAATGCATTGGATGTCATGTCTTTTCTATACTTCGTCTGTGCTACGACCTACGACCATGTGACAAAAATGCATTGGGTGTCATATCTTTCCTATACTTCGTCTGTGGTAATATACATGTCTAAAGAGAGCAAAATTTATTGAATTTACTGATAATAGCATGAAATATAAAAAACCTACACAAAAGTGTAACGATTAATAGTACATCTTTTCGAATATACGCAATATCGAATATACGAAATATCAGTGTATAAAATATAAACAGAAGTTCTGTTTTTACAGAATTCGAGAAATATTTAACAAATTTTTTTCTAAATTTACTTATAATTATAAGTGTTTACAATTATAAGTGAAAAAATAAAATTTTTCAGTGATGATTATGTAAATACAATAACGTTAGGTTATGTAGATTGTCAACATCAATTATATTTATTTCTGTTCATAATTAACGTTAATAATATCCGCTCGAAACGTATAATGGAACTTGGCGACCTGATACTTATTCCAAAACTTGATAATGTTGTATTAGTAGATAAAAGTGATGGAAATGGTAAAAGTATAGATGGAAGACTATGTATTAGTAGTCACCATCTTCTTTGGTCTTCGCGACAAGACAATGGTCAAGAGCTTTGGGTACAATCTAATGATGAAAATTACTGTAGTATTATTTGTTAAATCAATTCATGTTGTATATTTTCTCAATGTTTTTCAGTTATTATATAGAAGTATTGACCTGATAGAAAAGAAATTAAATGCCCAGAGTCCTGGTGGTAGCATTATATTAAAATGTAAAGATTTTCATATTCTTCAATTAGATATCAATTCAACAGATGACTTAACGAATGTTGCACTCTCTATAGAGATGCTAACTTCACAAGGTGAAATATATAATATTATTTTGATTTTTATAAAAATGTATTCATATATATTTTGTGATAATTCTTATTCTTTTCTTTACCACAGAGCAAACTTTACAGTATCCTTTTTTTAATAGACCACAAGCTACTAATAACACTATTATTCAAATAGAAGATGGATGGACTGCGTTTACTCCAGTATCAGAATGGTCCAGATTGTTAACTGCTTATGCAGATGAATGGCGTATAAGTTATTTAAATAAAGACTATAAAGTTTGCAATTCTTATCCTTCTGCTGTTATAGTACCACGTCAGATAGAAGATAAAATTATAATATCATCTGCCAATTTTAGAGATGGTGGACGATTTCCAGTTTTATGTTATAGACACGAAGGAGGAGTGTGTAATACTATAATATAAATATAATACAATAGTTAAATATGTATTTCCATTATTATAATATAACTAACCAATGTTACAGAGTATCTTGTTAAGAAGTAGTCAACCAATGTGTGGCACAAATAAGAGATGCAAGGAAGATGAAAGATTATTAAATGCAGTGTTAGGGCCAGGAAGACGTGGGTAAATAATATATGTATACTACATTAGAAATTTTCATAATCAGCATACACATATTATTATTTATTATAGCACAATCATAATACAGGAATTATTGCTGAATTATAGTGTGGATTTTCCTACTCATTTTAATGAGCTTGAAATATATTATTAGGAACATGACTCTGTTAACTTTATTCTTCTATTCTTTTTTTTTTTTTTAATTTGAGTTAAGTTTTAATTGTGTTCCTTTCCTTTTTTTTTATTTCTTGGCTGTATATTCTTACTGGCAACTTCTTTTATTAAGAATTATTTGTTTCTTTGAATCATTTCAAAATGTTCACAATGTTGATCTGGCTGGTTTTCGCCAGCCAAGAATTTATCTAGCCCAAAACCATGTTCAAACAGTTATTATAAATTCTAATTTTTCTTTTTTCTTTATTAAATTAAGGTATAATTTAAATTTAACTTCAACGTAATTTTAATCTATATCAAAGCTTCAAAAAATACATAATATTGAAATACAATTATGAGTATCTCCAAAACTAAATTGAGCGGTGATTACATGCGTAAGAAAAAAATGTTCAGAATGCTCGCCTAAATAACATATTTCGAGTTCACTGTAATCAGTGACAAAGTCCACATTTACAATAATTAATGAGAATAATTTTAAACTATGATTTTAATAATTATTTTAAAGTATGATTAATATCAATTATTGTGTTTAATAATAATAAAGTTACATTATTTTCATTTAATCAATAAATAATTACATTTGTTAATATTATAGTTATATAATAGATACAAGATCTATTAGTCAAGCTCAAAGTTCTAGAGCTAAGGGTGGTGGTACAGAAATAGATGCTGCCTATCCGCAGTGGCGGAAAGTACACAAAGTGGTTCCGCGACCTCATGAATTAGCAGATAGTTTTTTTAAATTGATAGAAGCTTGTAATGATATAACATGTTCTACTTCTCAATGGATCTCGAAACTTGATAACAGTGGGTGGTTATCTGCTATACAAAGTGCTTTAAATGCTGCTTGTGTAACTGCTCAGTGTCTCCATCAAGAAGTTGCAGCTGTATTAGTTCATGGTATGTAATCAATAAAACGATCAAAAAAATTCAAATATATCATCAAGTAAAAATATTGCTATTCTTTGAGGTATTGACAGGAAATGATATTCCAGGTAGTGCTGGTAGAGATTCTACTTTAGTGGTAACCAGTTTAGCACAAGCAATATTAAATCCTGATTGTAGAACAGTACGTGGTCTCCAAGCTTTAATCGAACGTGAATGGATACAAGCTGGTCATCAATTTTTTAGTCGTACACGTTATGGGCCATATCATCCATCAAATTCGCAAAGTTCAACGCATGCCCCGACTTTTCTTCTTTTTCTTGACTGTCTTTACCAACTTCATTACCAATTTCAATTTAGTTTTGAATATACAGTAGAATTATTGATTGAATTGTACAATCATGCATATTTTTCTAATTACGGAACATTTTTGGGTATTTATATATAATACTACTATATTTATTTTAGTATTTAATTTTAATATTTGAAATATTTATATATAATACTTTCAGGTGATTCAGAAGCAGAGAGAGTTAAACTTCGATTATCCGAACGAACGTGTAGTTTATGGTCATATATAAATCAACCAGAAATATTGGAAAAATGGTTGAATCCTCTGTATGAACCAAACTCAGGAGTTATTTGGCCTAGCGTTGCACCTGTTAGTATTCAATTATGGAAAGAACTTTATCTTGGTCATACAAGCGTTGCTCCATGGAAAAGTTTATTGTCATGGATAAAACAAATAAAACAAAACTATATGGCAGTACGAAAAATTGCCAGTCAATTACAAATTCAGATTAAAAGAGCAATAGAGGAAATGCGTTCAAACTCTGATATATGTTATGATGAGGAGAATCAAGATGAGCATACTTGTATAGCACAATTAAGTCTAGAATCTCAAAGTACCTGATGTATACCATAAACATTGCAAAAAGGAAAAATTTCATTTTGTATAATATACAATATTATAATTTGGACATATTTATAACATAAAGTAAAATATTTAGCAAATGTTTGTCAAAAATTAATTAAAATTTCAAGTCTTTATTTATGTCACATATTTTTAAGTTTTTTTAGAGTAAAAATCATTTTTTTAATAATACAACAATTGAGAAATAATACACATACATATATACATACAGTTTATTATTTATTTATATTTATTTTTAAACAATTTATTATAATAAATGCATATGATTTATATTACATATTTAGGACAGGAAAAAAATATTCATTTCGTGTAAATATCCAGTTCCTTACTTATATTAAGTAATAACAAATATAATGTTATATGAAGTGCACAATGAGAAAATTATAACTTGTTACAACTAATTTATATTTAATATTATTTTATTTTCATTTATAATGATTAAACATACATAAAATATTTTGATTAAGAAATTTAAAAAGAATGATAAAGAAATAAAATATTACATTTAAAAATGTAGTGTGAATTATAAAATTATACAAAATTAATAATATTCTTGAATTATATATTCAAAAGTAGAAATAATTTGGATATAGAAAAAAAAAGGATAAAGACAAGTTTTTACACTTATGTTGAAAGGACTATTAAACTGTAAAAGGAAAAAATGGATAAAAAGAGATAGAATGAATATGAGGAGCAGGTTAAGAGCAACAAAATTATCACTGCCACTGAAAAAAAATTGGAGGAAAAATACTACAGGTATTTAAACAAAAAAAAAAACTAAAAGAAATCCTGTAGTTATTAGCTTGAAATTTAAATATTTTTTCTACATTTTTTAATTTTACGCGAGAACTATATATTAAAATAATTTTAAGATAAAGACTGTAAACAATCAATATACAGAAATTCATTTCTACATGAAACAAGACAGATACAAAGTAAGACAGACAAAACAAAGAACTTCTTTCTTTTTAAATATATTACAATAGTGTGAAAGTAATGAGAAAGTTGTTTATCAAATATAACGATAATTATTATCTTAACGTTTTCTTTTTTGTTTACTTTGTTAATTTCTATAAACTATTTATAATAAAACACAAAGCTCGTTGGCAAAATTTGAACAGTATTTTTCTTTTTAAGTGCAACGAACAGGTTCAAACTTGAAGATCGTCTCTGAACATCAGCTCGATTTCCGTGGATGAGTGTGGATCTAGTCACGAATAAAATTAAAAAACGTGGACTGAATTCAAACCCATCCAAGGCCATCGAACAAATCCATTTTCTATCCTGACGTTTAGACTTGCCGAAATGTGGATTGTGAATGAAAAAAAAAAAAAACGCTTCAATGAAATTCGATGAGGAAGCAACTACACGGACTAAACCAGCAACGGAATCACAAGACAGTGTGAAGGAATGATGCGTTTGAAAATGGAATTACAGAAGTTGCGGGTAGGGGAATAAAAGTAAACGGGTCCGGATTGGTGCATCTCCCTACTCCTTCTACAAGGTCCTTAAGTAGGAAAGGGTGGATGAAACGTAACGCAATAAAAACTTCTCTATAATTTTCTCGTCTATTTTATTTATCTTTAAAAAACCTTTCTAACATTTCAAATTATAGTCACTACGTAAGACATTAAGAAAACTGACCTTTTATATATTTTTTTCCTACATAAATATGTCGTATATATAATATAATATATACATATACATACGTACACCACAGGAATGTATTTGTAAAAACTTTAAAAAATTTGAAAAAAGAAATGTTATATTTTGCTGTGTAATTTATACAAACGTATAAATTTTCATAAATATAACACATAAATATGTAAGGTTTCACAGATTCTTAAGATTTTATTAATTTCTACAATTTACATGCAAATTAATTTACAGAATGTAGACCAAATTTTGTTGAAGTAAATATTTGTGTAATACTTTTTAAAAAATAATTGTAATTTATTACAAAAGATGAAATCGCGAAACAATGTTCTTTGTAACAGAACACATATTTTATCATTCTATGCATTGTAAGAAATCTTCAATTAATTTATTAATATTTATTTTAAATTTTCGTATTTATGCGTATAATAACTTGAAATTACAAATAAAAGTATTTCGTACATGATATATACTATTTACAGTGACTTTTTTATAATGTATAATAAAAGACATATACTGACGGTTACCATTGATTCAATTACAACGAAGGAGGAAGGATAGAAATACAGTTAATTTATTTTATTATAATTGTAACATGAAAAAAAACTTTCTGAACAACTATTCACATCAAAAATAAATATCTGTACTAAATACTGAATTTATTCTATTTGTGTTATAGCTATTGTAATTTAACCAAATTTGTGTTCAGAATAAAAATCACTAAATATCTTTAATAGTGACTTTCTTTATGAAACTGTTATTTGTTGTTGTATACAAAAATATGTAGAACACAATATATTGTATTCTGATATATATATAATGTTCTTAAACATACTTATTATTTATTTAATTTCTTATAATTATACATTTATTTTCATTCACAGTTGTTTGACTAAATAAAATGTTCCTATACAATGAAAAACATAGTAAATGTATAGAACATTTATTTATCTAATAATAATCTACCTGCACTGTATTGTGCTTACACTGGGCGCTATAAAGAGAGAAAATTGTTGTTTGGAATGTAAAATGTTTTTTTTTATAAAACCTCAATGAAACAGAAAAGTTTTAGAAATGTCACATGTATACGTTTAAATAAATCGGTAATGGTCTTACTGCGTTATGTTTTTATAAAGGTATGCGTATTTTTATTAATTATATATGCTCCTCTGAAAATATTGCTTACTGTCAGTAGATTAATTTTTTATTAATACGAAACATTATTTTATCTATTAATTAACCGTTATAGCATTGTTATTATCTTCATTATTGTTGTGAAATTATTATAAGAGTAGATAACCTTTAAACTTATTAAAGAGTTCTATACAATATTGACTGTTTTATATATGATCATTTGTAATTTATATCCAGTTTAGAAAGTGAAAGAAACTGTGCAATAAATAATAATAACTAAAATATAAAATGTAAAGATTAATGATTTTGTATGTAAATAATTTTTATTCTCTTTATACATGTGTATATGAAAATTGTTAAAAAATATAATTTTTAGACCTACAGATATGAACACAACATTAAGCTCAGTCGAGAGTGGCGGTGATAAACATCTACCGGAGACAACTGTACAAAGCATAGCTCAAAATCTAACTACTATGCAAAGTATACAAAATGTGCAAAGCGTTGTTCAAAGTAATATACAGAATATTCAATCAACACAGACCATAGTAGGATCAGTTGGTACGTCTACCAATCTTGTAGGTAAAACAATGTCAATGGATACAAATTCAAAATTACCTGTAATGAAGCCTGTAGTTCCTTCTGGTACCACTTCAACTTCAGAAACAAATAAGATAACCACAACGGTAAAAAAGAAAAATTTTTTTTAAATACATTATTTTGTTTTGAAAAATATTATTAAATATTATATTGTTATAGATTTGTTCAGTGGGTTCCACAGTAAGGATAATTTCTCCAGGTATGTTGAGTACAGTAGAACGTCAAAATCAACCACAGGCTCAGCAACTATTGCAACAGACACAGCAGGTGACAAATATGCCAGCAACTTATCATGTGCCTCGAGGGCCAGCTGCAGTTGCTAATATTTCTGCACCAAGATCCACAGTAGCTACCCCGATTGTTAGAGCAAATACAGGACAAGCTATACCTACAACAAGACCAGGGTATATATTATTTATTTGGAGTATATATTTATATGTTCCAGAAAAGAAAATATTAAAAAATGATCATTTTTGGATTAGCTTATAAATGAAAAATTCCTATGCGACATTTAAGATATCATTATAATATCATTTGAAAAACAAAAAGTAAGTCCTTAATATTTATCTAAAATGAAATGGATAAGTTGTAAAAGTGCATGAGTACAAATATGAAAAAATGACAATGGTGAGCTTTTCTATGTATTACATTTTATTCTCTTCTTTACATGATTCACCTGTAGAATTAGGGCAAGTTAGAAGAAGTAGATAAAATATAAAAAATTGAAAACGCATGAAAAAGCAGTTATGTTTTTATAATTTTCGCATCAAATTTCAAATACACATTTTAAAAATATCTTTTCTAGTTCTGCAAGAATTTTTCATTCAGAAGTTTATTTTAAAATGGCCATTTTTTAATACCTTTTTTTAATTATATAACTAAAAATTAAATATTTCAGTCAGTATAATAGATGAATATTAATAGATGAATATTATATTAATTAATATTTTAATAAATAATATATATATATACCATAAAAATTAGAAGTAATATAGAAATTTTTATCATTTTTTACATCTTCTAGCATAAATACAGCTATTTCAAATCCGCAATGGCAACCTAAAACAACGTCAGTGGTATATGCGCAACAACAAAGGCATCCTGTACCTCCAGTTAGTCGAATCTCAAGACCACCATCAACGGTGTATACCAGTCAACAGCCTCGTTTAATTACACCTACAGGTCAAGGAAGATCTGTACAAGCTACAATGGTTACTGGAGTTCCCAGTAACCCATCTAGATTAATAGCACCTGTTCTGCAGGCAAACAATAGTATTACTAGATTACCAATAACACAAAGCAGACCAGCTACTCCTCAAGTATCAAATATATCACTAACTACACAATCTAACAGATCATCGACTCAAACTATTCAAGTAAGTTATTACTTTTTATAATTGATAAAATAAAATTGTGAACTAATGTTGAAGAAGAATATGAAATAGATAATGTTTATTTTGAATTCAAATTGTAGCCTAATCAGTCAAATAGACCTCTAAGTACCACAGGTATTGTAAATCGTATAGCTGTATCAGCACCTGTAATTGGAACTGCAAATAGAGTAACTGCTTCAGCTTCAGTGACTGTTCAACCAACAGTTGGGAGACAATTATCAATTAATACTGTTGCTACTCCATCAACTGGAACTGTTAGCAGAATTGTAATTCCTTCACAGCAAGTAGGTACAAAGTTATTTCATTATATGTGTTATATATAATGTAAAATCTTTACTTTATTAGTGCTTTAAATATTAATTAAAATTGATTTTATGATAGGTACAACAACAGCAACAGCAACAGCAGCCACAATCACAATCACAAACAATACCACGTGTTGTTCAAACAGTAACTTCTTTGTCAAGTCTTAATACAGTATCACGTATAATTACTACAACAGCAAGTACATCAAATACAACAAGAATATCACAACCCACATCAACTACTGTTGCTAGAATTACTGGGATGTCTTTACATCCTTTACCTTTAGCACCTGCAAGAGTTACATCAGCACCTGCTAAAACAGTACAGGCACAAAGCATCGGACAAACTGTACAAATCAAGACTAATCAACAGTCCGGATTTCGAGTTTCTTCTGCGAGTAATGCAAATAATAATTCAAGTACAACATCTTCTCAATCAGCTCAAGGACAATATTTACATCCACCACATACTGCAACCTATTATTCTTTTGAACCCACAGGTATTTTTTTAGTGTTTCTTGATATCAATGTTTTTGAAACAAAGTTTATTTAATGTTATTACATAGGAGCATATACTCAATACCGTCAAACTCCAGTAAGATTACTTGTTGAACCTGGGTATGATGAACCCCATACTAAAACAAATGCGTCTCCAAGACCAAGTATACTTAGAAAAAGAGATCATGACAATTCACCTATTAAAGGTATGATACTTATAAGTTAAATAATATTATATATATGCATTTAATAAAAAAGTCAATGAAACAGTTTCGAATTTTTAGGTGCGGCTAAAAATTTAATTCCTGTACTAGCATCCTTACCCCCTGTTACAACATCGAGTCCACCATGTTCACCGAGAGGAGACCAAGATGGTGGAGGTTGTCAAAGTTCAGGATCTACAACAGTTTCAGCAACATCGTCACCTGGACTTGATGAAGAACCTGAACAATCTAGAATTACTATAAATCCAACAATAGAAATGTCTCCGAGAAAAAAACCTCGAAAACAACAACTTACTGGAGTAGAATTAACAGAACCAAGGTGTACTGAAGAAGAAATGCAATTTATTACAGAAGAAAGAATGAAAAAGGAGCTCAAGGAAGAATCGAAAGAAAAATTATCTGAGAAAAGACAAACAGCAAACACACAATGTGATGTTATTAAATCTCCTATACAACAACCGACAGTTGCAATGCGAACACGGCCTACACCTAGTTTATTAGGTTTGTAGTGTGAAAAATATGTGTATAACGAAAATCATTATATTAAAAGAAATTATTTCCGATTTTGCAGGACCTTCTTGGAAAAATAGATGGAGCAGTAGACTTCATCATTATAGAAGGCCAAGCGAGGTTAGGCCTCGTGAAGAAAGACGGCCCACAGTTGCAGAAATAGCCCAACAGAAACATGTATTACAGAAATTAAATGGTTGGAAAGTATATCATCTTACTGCGCAAATGGAAGATATTGCTGATCTTGAGAAACAAGTAAATTTATAGTAGACTGATGTAAAATATACATATGTATATTTTATGTAAACGTAGTCTTCAAGTAATAATATAAACTGAAATTTTTATAGGTACATGAAAAACTGAAAACAACATTAACCATGCTTGAATCACAGCAAAATGTCAGGAATAGACAAGATGATGGTCTTGAACGTGTAAATGAATTGATTAAAGGAAATATGCAACGTAGTAGTTTAATTAGCGAAGGAATGAGTGAAGCACGTACGCAACTTATTGCTATATTTCAGCATAAAGGACCTATCACAGATATTTTACAACGGTGTGGCAACAAACGGGCTCAAAAAAAACGGGATAAATGAGTTATTGTATGCATCGAGTTAATATAAATATGTTTATAAAAATCTCTTGCAGGAGCAAGATTTAAGAAGGTGTTATTTTTATCTGTGTCGCAGAATCTATATTATAAGAGTAAAATAAATGGTTTTATAAATCTATCAGACGATACGTCATTAAAATTGCTTATAACTTTTTATTATATAAATTCATGACTTTTAATTTTGATATAATACATATTAATCCTTTATTTTATTTTATATATATGTAGGTATCCATACATATATATTAACATATACATTACATACAGCTACAAAAAATTAAATAAATATAAAATAATTATTTTATGAAAAATAAGATACATTATTAAACTTTTATATACAGTGGAGGAACTTAAATGTACCTGTACATATAACCATGATGTTACCATGGAAGTAATGTATCTTAAAATCTTTACGTAGCAACAATAATATCGGTATTCTAGTGTTTATCAATTATTTTGAAGTTTATAATTTAATACTTTAAAGGTTACAATTTTAATAACATGTGGTGGGGATATAGTCCAGCATTAGATATACAGTCCGAAATTAACAAACACGAAATTAATTATGCAGATGAATATCTCGAGGTATTAATTGTAGGTGCTAGTGATGCAAGACATATTTTGAAGACATTAGCATCATCTTATTTATATAATGATCGCATTATTATATATAATGTAATTGAATCAACATTGGAACAAGTTGCTAGATCTATTCTTTTATTAAATACTTGTTTAGAAACAAATTTGGGTATGTATATTTAATCTCAAAATATGCATTATATCATATTTTTATGATAAAAAAAAACTAAAACATATTAAAGGATTGCAAGAAGCAACTCGATATTACTTAGAGATATTTGGAAATACACTAATAAGACCTGCAACAGCTAAGTATTTGATAAAGTCATCCAAACAATTGTCAGATATAGTAACAACTACAATTGATTGTCCCTGGTTAAATTTGGAACAATTTATGTATAAGGATAGAGATCAGTTACAAGCGATCTTTAAGTGAGTTCATGTACAAAATTTTAAAGTGTAAATTTTTCTTTATTTTCTTATTCTTTATTTCATATATATATATATATACATAAAAGAAATAAATAAACACATATGTATATATATATACATATTTGTTTATTTCTTATATATATATATATATATATATATATATATATATATTTCAAGATATTGGGAATATGCCATATGTAATAATATTCCTATTTTGGAGTATTGGGATCAAAGAATTAGAAAATCATTAAAAACAAGATATGATTATCGGGAAGGTGTTTTTGATTGGGATTATCACATGATTTTAAAATCTAGAGGTATTTCAAACTTAACATTACAAGAATATAGGTATGTTTACTAAATGATAAAATATTTTATTGTATTAGTATATTTTTACAACTTAATAAGTTATAATTTTAATTTTAATGAGATTTTGGAGGAATAATGGAATTGCATTCAGTTGGTTAGAAGGTGAACCTATTAGAAGTAATCCAACATTATTGAACAATATAATGCAATATAATTCTGGATATGTACATTATACTTATTCAGGAGATATTACAAATGGTCCTTTCTTCTGTTGGACTCTACAAGAAGAAAGAAATAATGATAAGATGTATTTTAAATTTGTATATCATTACGATATCGATATTGCAATATTAAAAATAATACAGTAAAATTTATATTTATAATAGATGTAGAGCAACTGATATAGCTGAAAGAGAAATTATGAAATGTATGTATGAAATCATGAATCAAAAATCAATGTGTGAAGAAATCATTGCAGCACATAGAGATTCTTCTATTCTAAATGGAACATTAGTAATTGAAACACCAAATAAAGAAATGAAGCAAGAATTATGGAAAAAAGGCAAAAATAAATATAAAAGCAATATATCTTGGAAAAATGTCAAAAATCACAAAGTAATATAAATTATTATATTATTATTGTTTATAAATTATAAAATTAGATTCATAAATTTAATAATCTATATTGTACTTTCAGATAATTTTCCATCCAATTACATTTTTGTCAACTTCTAAACATAAAACTGAATATATTGGTAGATTTGATTTTATTTGGATAGCTCATAACATGGTGGAACAATTATCTAATCTTGTACCATTACTCAAAGAAAAAGGAATCATGTTGGTAGAACTAAAAAAATATCTAGTAGAATCACGAAATGAAAATTTACAAAATTTTGTAAACGAATTAAAAAGTATGGCACAACGTAATAGATTACGTGAAATTAATGATATTAATATCAAGGAACATTACGTTGCCAGATTTTCCAAATAAATGAATAATTTAAATTATGTCAACTTTTATTTTATGGTATCTGAAATCTATTAAATTTATTAAATACTTCCAATAAAAATAAATGAAATTATGCATATCTATAGATATTTTGCATAATCTAATTAAATTAAATATAATAATAAATTTTCACATAGTTTTTAACTTAAAATGCATTTGGTACAAATATTCAACGTTTCATTAAGTATTCATTTTCGTACATACGTATATACATATTAAAAGCTAAGGTAACCTGTAAAAGAAAAATCACCAAATCTTATGTATAGTGAAAAAACTAAACTAACCATGATTATGAGAATCACCTAAAATCGCGGGAAACGTGTTCTGTTCTTGTTTAGAGGCCCGTGAGATATAGTTACAATTTATTAATACCAAGGCAAGAAATTATTTATAAGAAAATCAACAAATTTTTTTAGTAGTTTGCATGTAATACGCATCGACTCATGTGGACTGATAAAAAATACGTATCATTTCTCTAAGAAATAAGGTATCCCTTGAAAATCGGCCATCGCAGCTATTTTCAGTGATAATGAAAATTATTTTCTATACGTGAATCGTTTATACACAAGCTCTGAATTTTATATTGCATTAATCATTGAAAGATTATATGAGGTTTAATGTCATCGAGTTACTATCATCTTCAATAGACGAAGATGCTAAATTAGTTGGAAAACAATGACTACTATCAACAAAGTAAATAGCAAGGTGGGCATAACTGTTGAATCAGGATTTGGCGAATTCGACAGAAGTTTGGAAACTACAAGCAGTAATTTTAAGAATGACCAAAAGGACTTCAGTTTCAATTATAATAAAACTTCACCTGCTAGAAGTCGTTATGGCAGAACAATAAAACCTAAGTCTCCTATGAATGACATTATCAATTCTTCAAAGGCATGTTATGCCTCTTAAGATCAATTACAATCTTTCTGATTAATGATCAATACTATTCTTAACAAATTATGGTACTATATGTGGCATTTATTAATGTTTTACTTTTTTAAATGATTACTATTTATATGTATATTTATTTATTAGTATAATCAATAAATAAATATATATATAATATAATATATACATAAATATATACATATTTATTGAAAAAATTGATTGAAAAATATATGTATGTATGTAATTTTTACATATTTTTATATGTTAATAGTTTTGTTTTTTAATTGCCATTTTTAATTGCCATTGATATTTTTTCTGATTAAATGTATAATATAACATATAATGTATAATGTAGCATATAATATTAATATATGTAACTTGTAGAATTCTAAAATGCCAAAGAATCAGAATTTATCCAATAGTAGTAACGACAGTATAGATGAAAATAATACAGTTAACGACATGGATGATACAAGTGATTCTTCCACTAATTTAAGCATTATGGAGGAAACTGCACCAAAATTGGTTGGTACATCTATACAGTGTAATTGGATATTAGGTCAATTAGCATGGGCTAGAGTTGGCAATTTTCCTTTTTGGCCTTGTGTTATAACACTTGACCCAATTTTAATGATATATCATAGATTAAGAGGTAAGTTTTTTAGTTTACAAATTTATTAGAATTATTAGAAAAACATACATAGATGTATATTCTGTTCAGTAGTATTGTGTTTTGTTCTTTAGTTTATTATTAAAATAATGTTTAGTTAAATACTATTATTATGTATAATGTATAGAAAATATTTTTCCTTTATTAGTCCTTTTTATTAGTTATTTTAAATATAGCAATTTTATAGTAACTGGTACAATTCATGTAAAATATATTTATATATATATATATGTATATACGTATATTTGTTTGACCAGCTACTGCCAGATCACAAACGCTAATGATACATGTCCAATACTTTGGTGATAAAGGACGTCATAGTTGGGTTTCATCAAACTCTATGATTCCATTTACAAATCTTGCAGACTTTAAAAAATTATCAGAATCAATAACTGCAGAAGTAAAGAAGAGAGATGCTAAATATGCAGCTGCATTTGTTATTAAGCCTGGTATAAAATTAAAGTGGGAAAGTGCGATTGAGGAAGCCATGGAAGTTGAATCAATGAGTAATGATGCTAGAGCTCATGTTTTTAAACCAAAGGAAAAAAACATGAAAAATAAATCATCAAAACTATCGGAGGATAAAAATAAAAGTAATAAAAGAAAAAATTCAAGTGATTCAAATGATTCTGATTCTAAACGTGCTAAGAAAGATAATGTAGGCATATGTGAATGAGATTTATGTATGACATATATATATTACTGATATTACAAGTATTTATATTGGATTATTTCACAGGTACATGATGTAGATAAAGAAAAGACAAATGGAACAAAACCAAAACTACTTAAGTACATTGAAAATGGTAAAAATAATTTGAAACTTAATTCAGATACTCCGCCATTATCTCCTTTAACTCAAAGAAATTCCAACGATGAGGTTTCTCTTATGCAAAAAGTTGAATTTCGCCCTGAAGAAAAAGTAGATGGTGTCTTTGAAGTTTATTACGAACGGAATAGAGATATGTTAGAAGATGAATATCCAGATGCGTCAGAACGTGATATTAAAAAATATTTAAAGAAGAATTGGGATAATATGAATTCTTCTTTTCGCAAAAAATATCGATCGTATATAACATCTGATTCTACTAGTGCTCATACAAAAGAAAATTTATTAAACAATGAAGATGACTTATTGGAAGTGGATGAAAGTACTAAGGATAACAAAAAGTCAAGAATTAAAGTTGAAAAGGAAGAGACAAGTGTTTCAGAAACGAAAAAAAATAAACCTTATAATCTTTTTAAAGGAATGAAACAAGAAAAAGTTTGTCAAATATGTGAAAAGACTGGAAAATTAACTAGATGTAAAGGTCCTTGTTATTCGTATTTTCATCTTTTTTGCGTGAAACCAGGAGAATCTAGTCCAGAGCATTCTATTGATGAAAATATGATGGACGATAAAATTCTTGATGATATAAAAGAGATTAAACAAAGCAATACTGATGATGATGAGAATAACGGTACAGAGAATTCTCAATTATATCTTTAATGTAAAGTATCAATGATGTAATGTGATTACATTTATTCAAAGTGAATATTATTCTTAATTTCAGGCAAATTAGAAGAACAAGATGACGAATTCTTTAAATGTATTGATTGCTTATCAGGTGTAGCACCTGCTTGCTTTATATGTAATGAAAGAGAAGGAGATAGAGTAAGATGCTCTGTATTAGCTTGTGGAAAACATTATCATTCATCTTGCTTGAAATCGTGGCCACAAGTAAGATTATGATTGCAATAGATGCGTGTTCTGATAAATTATCATTTTTTTACAAACTCAATGTGTCAAAACAATTAAATATAGATTCTTACAAGTACACATAGATGTTTCATTCATTCAGAATAGAAATTCATCATAACACGCATCATAATCATAGTTTAATAATCAATAATAAATGTTTAGCGTTATAGAGAATTCCGTTTATCTTGTAAAATATCTCGTAAGGGATCGAAATTGTAAAATAAATGTTCCCATAAAATATTTCCATTACGAGATAAATAGAATATTATACGTTATTTATAAATATTTTTATTTTTTTGTTAGTCTCATTGGCAAGGAGGTCGTTTGACTTGTCCATATCATGTATGTCATACATGCAGTTCAGACAATCCTCAAGATAGTCATTCGAGAGCACCACACGAAAAAATGGCACGATGCGTTCGTTGTCCTTCATCTTATCATACATCTACGTCTTGTTTACCTGCTGGTTCAGTAATTTTAACCGGTAGTCAAATAGTTTGTCCAAAACATTACCAGGCACCACATCCTCCAGTAAACGCAGCATGGTGTTTTTTATGTACAAGAGGTGGAAGTCTTATCTGTTGTGATACATGTCCAACGTCATTTCACATGGAATGTTTGGGTAACTATTTTTAAAATAAATACAATAATTTAATAACATTGTTAGCAAATCACAATTGTATAATTATTGTGCACAAATATTAGTAATAGTAAAATAAAATAATAAAAATGGTTAAAGTAAAATATGATAAATGGATTATATTTATAATTTTAGGTATTACTGCCCCCCCAGAAGGTGCATTTCATTGTGAAGATTGTGAAACAGGTAGATTGCCTCTATATGGAGAGGTTGTATGGGTTAAACTTGGTAATTATCGTTGGTGGCCATCTCGTATTTGTTATCCTCATGAAATTCCTGAAAACATAGAAGCTATATCTCATAGTCCTGGTAAATTTTGCGTGATGTTTTTTGGATCAAATAATTATCATTGGATTCATAGGTGAGTTCAACACGATATATCGTTGTTTAAATTAGATTATGTCTGGAAAAAAGAATTAATGTTTTGTTTGTTTATAGAGGACGTGCTTTTCTTTATCAAGATGGTGATGCAAACATAAAACCGCCCATCGGTAAAAAAAATAGAGATGATACTTATCGTAAAGCATTAGAAGAAGCTAATGAGATTCATCAACGTTTAAAAATCGAAAGAGCAGCAGCTAAAGATCATGGACCACGAGGAGGTTTAAAGCCTCCGCCTTATGTTAAGTTGAAGGTATTTTGTGTGTACGCGCATGATTGATTATTATGTGATATAATGTATAAATCAATTATTCATATTCATTTATAGATGAATAAACCGGTTGGAAATGTAAAACCAACAGAAGTTGAAAGTATTGTTGCCTGTGATTGTGATCCAGAATGGGAAAATCCATGTGCTCCAGGAACAGATTGTCTTAATCGAATATTATTAGTTGAATGTAGTCCCGGTACTTGTCCAGCTGGTTCCAAATGTAATAATCAAGCATTTGTACGAAGACAATATCCAGCTATGGAACCATTTCACACTGCAGAACGTGGTTGGGGTCTTAGAAGTTTAGAACTTATTAGAGCTGGTCAATTTGTCATAGAATATGTAGGTGAAGTTATAGATGAAGCTGAATACAAGCGAAGGCTACACAGGAAAAAAGAATTAAAGAACGAGAATTTTTATTTTTTAACTATAGATAATAATAGAATGATTGACGCTGAACCAAAAGGCAATTTAAGTCGATTTATGAGTGAGTATTTTTTATTTTTAATAAATTAATATTTTGTATTTTAAATTTGTATCCTTGAAACTTGGTAGATCATTCGTGTTCACCAAACTGCGAGACACAGAAATGGACAGTAAATGGAGATACACGCATAGGTCTGTTTGCATTATGCGATATCATAGCTGGTGAAGAATTGACTTTTAATTATAATTTAGTTTGTGATGGTGAAACTCGGAAACCTTGTCTGTGTGGCGCATCAAATTGTAGTGGCTTTATAGGTTTAAAAGTACAGAAGCCGCAAATAACTACACCTTCGATTCAACCAAAAAAATTTGATAAAATTGATAAAATAAAACGTCAAAGAAGGTAAATGACGATACATACAACATATATATTATGTATTAATTTTCCTAATAGTGGAATATTGTATTATTCTGGACAATCATACATAGCAGATATATTTAGAAAAAATCAGTATTTTTTATTCTTTTAATAGTCTCCGCTATTATATTTTTGTCTAATATTTTGGATAATTTATTTTTTTTTATAATTCATCATTTCAATATACAATGTATAATAATAATTGTAAAATAATTAGGTTACGGAAGCGTGTATTATGCTGGGGTTGTGGTCAAGAAATTGAAAAATTAACACAATTTGTTGTTTGCGATCAAAAGACATGCAGTAAGAAGTACCATAAAACTTGTGTGATTATCGATGATACAGATTCGAGATTCAGTTGTCCTTGGCATTTTTGTGCAGAATGTAGTCGTAGAACATCTGCACATTGTTCCTTTTGTAGTGCTGCTTTTTGTCAAGGTAAATAATTTTGTAATATATTTGTAATATATAATTTTGTAATATATTTGTTTAGTTTATATATTATTGCCTTTACTTTCAAATTAATCGTCATTATTGATAGTACACCTGAATGGAAACCTATTTGAGTATAGTGAAAAGGGTGGTTTTGTCTGTAAATTGCATGAAAATATGGATGTGCAAAGGTCTGCTGAAGATGAAAAAGATTATTCAGATGATACTGAAACAGACAAAGAATATTCTTCTACAGATTCCAATAGCCCGTTAGTAACAATGGAAAAATCAGTACCGCGTGAGCCATCACCAAGAGTTTCTATAGTAGAGGTGAGTTAAAATTCTATTTTAAACATAATAAATTCTTGGAGAGAATTAGTAGTTCTTTTTTATGCATTGTAAGTTTTCATCCAAAATTATTCTACATTCCAAACATTGTTGTCATAATTTTTGTTTATTTGTTGTATTTATATAACAAAAAGTAAGTAAGCATAATTAATAATTATAATGATGGTGAGTACAAGAAGAAAATACATACTAGATATGCAGTGTTTAAAAAGGTGGGAAGTATTTATCACTAATTTGATAAAAAAATTATAGACATAAAACAAAAACATATCATTCTTTGTCTTCCAATGCTTTTATTTTAATTAATATCACGCATATTTTATTCCTATAAGATATTATATTTCATATTTGTATAAAAATTTCACTTACTATTTTCTATTTTATTAAATAGTATTATTTTGCATGTATTTTACATATTTCTATCTACATTTCTGTGTATATATAACATGTATATATAACATGTATATATAAGCAGACACGGGGTGATTTCTCATGAAAAAATAAGAAAAAAATATAGAATAAAATTTTTTGATTTGAGGCTCAGTTTTCGAGATAATCAAGTTTGAAACTCTGCTGCCCATATGGAATTGCAGTTACAATTAGATTACAAACAATGTATAATATTTATTATGTTTGTATGTAATAGCTGTGAATTATTAAATTTAAGAAAGCTAAAAGATATTCTGACAATCATACTTTATTATATCAGTTACAAAATTCTTGAAAATTCTCATTACATGCTTGTCTAATTATGAATGGCTATACATGGTAAAGTGTTTTGACTCTATTTCTTCAAATGTATACTAAATATTCTTCAATACTTTGGAAGGAATACTTTGTCAATTCTATATGGATGTAACAGATTTTTAAACCTGATTTTGTCGAAAGCGAAGCTTCAAAAATATTTTATTCTATATTATGTTTTATTTTTTCATTATTTTTTCCCCGTGTCTGCTTGGCCATTCTGATGCATCTTGCATAAAAAATTATATCAAAAATATATAGTTGAGGCTTTGTAATCTTGTGTAAGCAAATATAATACTTTTGGTCTTGTAACACTTACTAATAAGATCATTCCAAAAGTAGAAAGGAAAAGATTAATAATATTTAATTCATTTTTCCCTTTTTTTTATTTGTTTTTCACTGTTCCCAGCATCCTCTCCCTGACATTGGCAGTAATGAGAAATAGTAGCAAACAAAGATTTAAATTTATATGTTCAAGTGAGTGTATATTTTTAGTATTATCTCTTTGGACCTCTAATTCACTATCACATTAAGAAAATACTATTCTGTAATTAACAAATAGTTTGTAATAAATAGTTTAGTTATTTTTGTTTAATTGTAAAATTAAAATATTAATTGATGAGTAAATAAACATGTTTAGCTTTTAAGCAATATATACTTAAATTTTATTGTTAAATTATATTACATTGTGTAAGTATATATAGAGTGGACCAGCTAAATGAAATCACCTAAAATATCTTCACTATTTTTCTGGTACAAAGAAAAAAACTTCTGAGAACAAAGTTGCACTATTTTAAGAAACAAATGTAATGCTAGAAATATCTTTTTTCCAATGATCGTTTATTTACAAGATCTCAAGATCATCGTTATTTTCATTTTTTATGATTAACCTATATTGGATATTTTTGTAGAGAATGTAAAACAAATTCAATAATCTATTCAGAACCACACGATCATTTATTTTTAAGATATTTGTTAATATATTGCAATTATATAATGCATATAATATATTGCTAATTTATTTTTGATATTTGATATTGTAATTGGAGTTACTGCGCACATGATATCGCGGGTTCCACAGCACACTGATTCGCACATTCGAATGTACACATTCATAAGCATTTAAAATATCTTAGGAGATACTTTGGAATTCATTGATGTTTCGGCTATAAGTATTTAAAATGATGGTCGTCTGCTGCAATGTATTGTTGGAATCTTCTAAACAATTCCTCGTACACATTATTTAATTTCTCTCTAATGTTTTGAATATGCGTGAATCAGTGTGTTATGTAACTCGGAATACCACGTGCGAAGAGATTTCACGTGAAACTTGAGAGGTGAAATGTAATTATATTCAGACGTAAATATCTCAAAAATAAATATTATAGTTCTATAGTCGTTGAATTCGTTTTTTTACGCTCTATAAGAATATCTAAAAATAAATATAGGTTAATTGCAAAAACAAAAAAAACGATCTTGAAATCAGGGACGGAAAAAATATTTCCAGTATTACATTTATCCTTTGAAATAGTGTAATTAGTACTTTGAAGTTTATTTATACAATAAAAAATAGAGGAGATATTTAAATGATCCCATTTCGCTGGTCTATTAGCTCATCCCATAAATTCGTTCCGCTTTTTAACATTTGAAATATACCTGTAAGTGCTATGAAAATATATAATTACTTTTTCATTTTACAACTTCTTCTTATCTTTTTAACGAAAAGGTAATGCCGTCGCTGTAAAATTTCTTTAAGTTAAAATATTTTTGAGGTCTTTTCTTATAGTGTTAATATTATCGTATTTTTGCCAGCTAAAGTGTTGTAACGCTCGAAATAAATGATAATTTGAGGGAGCAATATCTAGAGAATGTGATGGCTGCCATAAAATTGGTTAATCAAATTCACGTAATTTTTTTGCACATTTTGTGCCTCATGTAATCTGGTATTATCATGATGAAAAATTATGTTTTCTTGATTTGCGAGTTTGGGGCCTTTTGTTGCTATTATTTCTCTTGGTTTATCCAGCTATAGTATTTGTTTATTTGATATCCAGCTATAGTATTTGTTTATATCATATCATATACACACACACAAACAAATTTATTGTTTGATTACTGGAAAGCAACTCGAAAAACAAAATTCCTTAATAATCTCACCAAATAGAGAACAAAACTGTGAGAGTGTAGATCTATTTCAGCGCACTATTGAGTTTGTTCTTTCTTTCTGGTTTAAGTTCATTTTCTTTGGAGATTATTATACAAAATCTACTTTTCATCTTCGGTTATCAAACGTTTTAGCAGTTCTTTTTTTATTGCGAGCAAACAATGATATGCACATTGTCATACTGTCAATACGATTTTGTGAGTTGGTATACTTTCAGTTTCAATGTTATTCCAATTTTTGCCTGTGTATAGTTAATGGCAGAATATGTCAAAACTTTGATATTATGTGATATTTCTTGAACTGATAATCTCTTTCTTTCGTCCATCAAATTTTGAATCATATCGTTGTCCATTTCAGATGGATGTCTAGAACGAACTTATGGGATGACCTTATATTATATATAATTTTCATTGTGGGCATTTACTTTACTTGTATTTTAAAATACTTTTGATATTAAACTTAAGGAGGAAAGACAATGGAATAGTTTGAATAAGAATATCTTTAGGAATTTTGTTTTAAACAAACAACGCAAATAATTTATTGTTTATTACATTTAATATGAATATAGAGAATATAATAAAATATTTTAAGTAAACTATGTTCATCTATTTCTAATATTCTTCTTCAAAATTATTCATTATATAATAATAAAATTGGTATTCTTCTATTGTCAGAGATCAGAGAAGCATTGAAAAATTGAATTATTTAACTGATGAAAAAATTTCAATTTAAAACTTTCTATGTGGTGCCAAAGAGACAGACTTTTTTTTACAATAATAGATCTCACTCATGTCAATTGGATGTATTATATTATTGGGAATGTCAAAGCAAAAATTAAAGTTCTATTTATGTGCAATAAGAAAATTCAGTATCTTACCCGTAGGTTGTTACTTGACTATATAAAAATGATTAAGGATACATAAAACCGCTATTATTAATTAAGCCAATTATGCAAATGACTTTAAATGATTTTGTTGCGCTTGGCATTCGACTCTATGGATATGCTTCTTTGTCGTTTTTTTGCAATATTATTATTAAGTATATATATATACATTATCATGTATATTAATTATCAGTATAATGTATAATAATGAATATATATATATATACATTATCAATATGCAATAGTTTTAAGATATTTGTATATAGTCCGTATATTGTCCCGCAACTCGTGGTCAACCGATTAGGAGGTGATTCTACATATAAAAATGTGTCGAAGAAAAAAAGAATAAAATTTTTCATTAAAGCCTTTGTTTTCAAGAAAATCGAGTTTGAAAATTTATCGAATATACTTGAATTTAGTTAATTTTAGATTAGTAAAAGAAAAGAATAATTAACAGGTGGTTATTCTACGTCCGAAAATAAATAAAAAATTTAAAAAAAAATAGAATAAAATTTTTCATTAAAGCCTTTGTTTTCAAGAAAATCGAGTTTGAAAATTTATCGAATATACTTGAATTTAGTTAATTTTAGATTAGTAAAAGAAAAGAATAATTAACAGGTGGTTATTCTACGTCCGAAAATAAATAAAAAATTTAAAAAAAAATAGAATAAAATTTTTCATTAAAGCCTTTGTTTTCAAGAAAATCGAGTTTGAAAATTTATCGAATATACTTGAATTTAGTTAATTTTAGATTAGTAAAAGAAAAGAATAATTAACAGGTGGTTATTCTACGTCCGAAAATAAATAAAAAATTTAAAAAAAAATAGAATAAAATTTTTCTGTAAGATGCTCCGTTTTCGAGAAAATCGAGTTTGAAAATTTATCAAGTACACGTGTAGTTAAAGTAATTTTTAACGAAATATATTTATTTTCTTGAAAACGACGCTTTAAATGAAAAAAATGTTATTTCATATTTTTTACTTATTTTTGAGGGTAGAATATCTTTATATCGGTCATTCGCATTTGTCCAACATGCAATTAGTTAGATTCATATAATTGATTAATTTTTAAATTTAATTTTCTCGAAAACGAAAATTTTAATAAAAAAATTTTATTCTTTCTTTTCGACATATTTTTACATGTAAAAATCACCTCCCAGTTGGTTGACTATAAGATGTGGGATACTATATATATCCATCATCGAAGATTGTACATAGTAGCAATATAAAAATAATAATGTGAAAATTTAATGTCACAATATCACAATATTAAAAACAATATTGTATTGATACTGTTTATACTTTCTTATCTTGTTTCTAAAAAATTGGATTGTTGCGTAGCTGCTTAGAACACATCGCACTCGATTTGAAATACAATGTTAATTTTATGATATATATTGTAAAAAAATATTCTTAAAATATTGTTTTTCAGAAAGGTGTAAAAAACAATTTTCTAAAATGTTTTCCTCCTTAAGTTTATGTTTTAAATTATGTTAAATATCATGCTTCAAATATAGTGTATTTTTAGAAAGTCATTAAAAAAATATCTATTTTGTGCAATATATTGTATACTATAAAAATATATAATTTTTTATAAAAAAATAAATAATGAAATATGTTTTAAAGGTTCATCCGAGCAGTGAAGAAAGTGAAGAATCTCAAAAAGAAGATGATGAAGAAGCAATGCATTCTACCAATTTTATGCCTTATGAATATAATTCAAAAAGAAAAGAATTGCACCGATTATCTTTGAAATTGAAAGGAGAAAAAGATCAGGTAGAAAAATTAAATAATCTTACATCTAGTCAATTGGAGGCTATAATCGGTGGTAGTATCTGAATGAACCATAATGTGCATAGTTTTAAATCTTCACAATTCATAAATTATACAATAAGAAATGCGATATAAATGTGAACGCCAATGTTAGTAGTATTTGTAATTATATACATTGTTTATATAACACCCATTCCATGTTAAAGGGATCAGTTGAATAACAGATTAATTTAATAAATTCCAATTCTGCTATCAAAAAAATGAATTTTATTCTGAATATGATAATACTGTCCGACAAATTTTAACTTCTTTTCATTTTTCTAATATTATTATATAAGTAATAATTTCTGATAAATTTTTGTATACTGATTAGTAATTTGAAATCCGTTTTTCTCCATTACTTTCAGTTTTCGAGAAATTAAATTTTGAAAAAAAAAAAAAAAAAATCAGTTTTCAAATTTGTATCTGTTTTGAATCGTAAATATATCCAATTCCTGTTTGTGGGAAATCTACAGACTCTTTCGACTACAACGATGTAATATTTGTTACATTAATATATTTAAACAATCATTAAAATAATTGGAACCTCGATTTTGCTTTTTCCCGATAATTTTTTAATTTATTTAAAAATTAATTTAGAAAAAAACAAAACAAGTTCAAACTTCAAATTTTTCAAGTTTCAATATTAAATTTTTCGAAAACTAAGGCGATAGAGAAAAATGGATTTCATATTTGTAATCAACGCGCAAAAATCTCTCAGAAATAATTATTCATTATTAAAATAATTTTCTCATGTCGGACAGTGTAATTTTTCTATATATGTAAATTGTTAATAAATTGCATTTATGAACTTTATAAGCTTGAATATACGCACATATATTCAGTTAATTAAATTAGCATAGAATATTTTTCTTAATTTACAAATAAAAATAGAATTAAAATATATATGGGTATGCACATGATATTTTTTTCATTCAGTTTTGATATTGACAATTAGAATTATATCTATTCAATATTTCGAATTATACATTTGGACGTAAAATTTCAGAAATTTCATAATGTCAATTTTGTAAAATAGATTAATTAAAAACTTTCTTTTTATTTCTTTTAGATTGTAATTTAAAATTTTTATTCATTACGTCATCATAAATATATATACCAATATATTTATTAAATTGTATCAACATCATATTGTTTTGTGAATTTTTTCAAGTTTGTATTACGCTATGTGTTACTTTCAAAGGTATTTACTAAGATATACATAAATGAAATCATAAGATATACATAAAGGAAATCTTTATTACATATTGTGAAATACATATATTTTTACATTCTTAATTGATTTCTTTAAAATATTTAAATTATCTTATCGAATTGAAATTGATATACAGGGTGTTTCGTTGAGCACTGTGAAATATCTCGAAATGCGTTGAAGCTATGAAAAAAATATTTATACAAAATCTGTTCAGTATAAAAAGGTGTCTTGCGTAGTATTAACAATTTTTTTTTTATATAATGGTGGAGGATATTTCAAGATCAACTTGATTTTTTTAAATCAGTCCATACATTTTCTTATTCGTATTACAACAGCTGGTTTCAATACGAATCCAATAACTACCTAAAATGTTGTACCATTTCTTTCAGTTAGTCCTAAATTAAGGATGATGAAATGAGCGTATTACGTATCATACATCAGGTCGCGTCGCGTTTGCATAGGACGACAGCATCGAATGTTATATTTTGTCCGGCACATAATGTTCACAGATGAGTGCATGTTTTATACCAATAGCATGATTTGTCATCAGAATTATCGAATGTGGGCGAAAAATAATCCGCACTGGGTTCAAGAAAGTAACAACCAATACCGAAATGTTGTGATGGCCTGATGCGGAATTCATAATAGAAGAGTGATTGGATCTTATTTTTTTGAGGAGACTGTTAATGCAGTAACCTATTTGAGGTTTCTGGAAATACATTTATCCATTATTTTGAACAATATGCAAGAAATACTGAGGCAGAAGTTAGTCTTTCAACATGACGGAGTTCGAAATTGGTTGAACAATACGTTAAATAACAAATGGATGGGACGGGTGGACCAGTTCAATGGTTCTCAAGATTGCCTGCATCTTACATCATACTTTTTTCTATGGGGGTATTTGAAAGAGCAAGTCTTTCAAACTCCAATTGACAATACGCCGAAGAATCACAGCCGCATGTGAGGCAATATCTGAGACCTCGGTAGAAATTGAAAATAATTTTTTAAAGCGACTTCAGAAGTGTATTATGAATGATGGCGGTCATGTTGAACGATAAGATAAGACAAGAATTTTAAATTCAGGTTAATGGAAGCTTAATAATGGGTAATGAAAATAAAAATCGATCAATAATGGCATAACGAAAAGACTTAAATTTTTAATATTTGTTTTAACAATAACAATGTGTTATCAATCCATTCATCGAAACTGAAATTGAGCCTCAGAACAACTATCTAGAATGAAATCAGAATAGCGCGTCAACCAAGATGTAGGCAACCTACTTGTAATATCGTTCGTCTCCGACTTTTGCGAAGTTCATCGTTCCTAATTTAGGACTAACTGGAAGAAATGGTATAACATTTTAGGTAGGTCATTCGTATTGAAACCAGCTGTTGTAATACGAATAAGAAAATGTATGGCCTGATTTAAAAAAATTAAGTTGATCTTAAATATCCTCCACCATTATATGACTGAAAAAATTATTACTACTAATAGACACAAAATACGTTGATTTTTTGAGCACGCGTTTACACGAAATATTAGAGGAAGTTCCAGTCGATATTAGACTTCGTATGCAGTTTATGCATGATGGAGCTCCGCCGCATTTTAGCCAAGTGACTAGGCAATTTTTAAATCAACACTTTGCAAATAAATGAATTGGTCGTCAAAGTCCTGTTGCATGGCCTGCTCGTTCTCCGGATTTGAACCCATTAAATTTTCATTTATGGGGACATTTAAAATCTATTCGCAACCTCTATACGCAACATCGCACATTTAAAATCTATTCTTATCTCTATACGCAACATCGATTGAACATGCTGAAATACTACGAAATAGAATAGAGCAAGGCTTCCGACAAATTCGAGAAACACCAGGAATGATAGAGAGAGTAATCAGATCAATGACAAGACGCGTGTAAGCTTGTCTTCAAATACAAGGTGGTCATCTCGAGCATCTTTTGTAAAAGTAATTAAAACAGAAAATTCATTATATCTCATAAACGAAAACAGATAGGACATATATTTATATGACTTTTTTTCATTATTTTTAGGCGTACAATCAGCTCCCGTGGGTCCTATAAGTTACGAAACACCCTGTATGTGTCAAAACAACTTTAAAGCTTTTTAAAGCCAAAACCCAAAGTTTCGTATTGAGGCTGTTCCTGACAACATTTCTGCTTGTTTTTTCCTTTAGTTAATATTTCTAAAGTTTTTTCTTTGAGTGTAATATATATAGTACATTAAATAAGCGTCATATTAGAAATTTTAAAAATATAAATTTTTTGTTTTACGAATCAAATTTACAAATTTCGAACGTATATTTAACATTAATTTTATTTAATTTTATTAATAGTAAAATAAATCTTACTAAATAGTAAAATGATAAATAATGATGACCTACATAAAACAAAAGAAACAAAAAAAAATGCTCTTTCTGTGAGGAATAATATCCATGACACTTTTTCTTTCATTGTCGTGAATAAAATTTATAGATTATAGTTCACAATGTTTAAAATGTTTGTATTACTATTAATAGTACAACAAATAACATTTATTATTTTGTATTTATTTTATACACATGAAATGATCTTATAGAAAATAATCTGATTAATATTTTTATACGTCCTTAAAATGAAAAATTATATTTACATATTCATTATATAGCTTTCAACTTACAGGATTTTTTTTAAACATGTTAAAAATAAATTCGATTTTATTTGCAAAAAAAATATTATTATCATATTTACTGATATGACGGAGTAACATGATATTTCAATAATGAATTAGCATTTAAATATACTTTCATTGAATTGTTACATAATTTATAGTGATTAATATCAAATATTGTAATTCAAAAGCTATTAAGCTTGTGATTCTTTACCATAATCTTGATAAAGTTTCGGACTATCTTGTATTGAAGAAACGCTAGTGCTTCTTAAGCTTAATATACTGGAGTCAGAATTTGAACTGGTCGATATAGTTTCTTCTAATGAGGTTTGTTTTTTTCGCAATACGGGCGCAATAAAAGTCTGACCAACTGATAGATCTCTTTTTTGCATTTGTGCCTATAAAAATTATTTTTAATTACTTTTGGATATAGTAAAATCGATTGTGCTCAAAATTTCAAAAAAACGCAAATGTACTTTAAATTTTGATGTGAACAAAGTAGCACCAGTAACAAGACCTAAGATACTCGCAGCAAGACCACTAAGTTGTACCGCAGCTAAAGGTGATAATCCTCTCCTTACTAAACCTAGAGCTAATAGTGCAGCTTGTGCCAAAATTGGTGCAGCTCCGGTAGCACTTGCTGCTGCACCTGCTAATTGACCACCTCCAATGCTTGGTCCATAAGCAAAACATAAATTATGTCTGTCCACCTATAAATATTTGTCATAAATATATTATACTTTTATAATATTTGAATATCGTACCAAATGTTTCACTACGAGATATAATAGCCCAAAAGGAGTAATTAACGGACAGGCCAAACTGTACACTGTCGTCATGGTAAAGACTAAGAGTAACCAGGCATAATGAGCACCTAGAGGAAATTCCCATAATACTGCCTTTCTAACATATACTTTTTCCGCCTTGCTCCGTGCTACACACAATCTGAAGGTATATAAAGCTAGTTCCGGAAATCTAACTAATTCTAATCCACTTCCAAATAAAGCTGCAGTAATTACGTAATTTACGAATAAAGCACCCTAAAAACATGAAAATTTTACATTTTTGCATATAAGTTATATTTGTCGTAATTGTAAAATAAATCATATCGTATTAATTTCAATATATTAGTACCTGATCAGGTAAGAACACGCAATCCCATCTTCCCGTGTCATTTGCTGCGTTTACTGTCCACTCTAAAAACGCTTGTGCACTAGTTAGACCTAAGCTAGGTAATATAAGAACCATTAATAATAAAAGAAGTAATGTTTTTGTCATTACTGCCCGATTTAGGCTGCTTCTGGTCCAATGTCTAACTAAAGATTCACTCCTTGCTACTAATACTGGCATTAAAGCAGCCACACTAAGTAACAATACAGTTGCAAGAAAAGATGAAACTATTGGACTAAGATTCTTAATCTCCCCTGTGATTGGTAATTTATTTAAAGCAGATACTATTACCTGTAATCAGACATTACAAAAATGTAACAAATTTGTTAATAAAGTCAAAGTAAATTTCAACATATATATTTCATCGTCATTATTTTAATTACAAATAACTTACAGCCGGTGTAGTTAGAAAAAATAGTACAATGCCCAGTGCAAAATTTATTAAAACAGCGTTCAGATACCAACATGGTCTTGGTATACTTAAATTTTCCCAAAAGATATCAGAAGGTGTAGGTGCATAATCCACAACCCATTTTATACTAGGCAAAGAAGACAAATACTTCCGCACCATCTTAGCTGCACTAGGTGTACCTAACATTATCATTATTGTCATGATTATTATTATTGCTAATATTTACATTTATTAGTTCATAATATGGTTATAATTATTTATAAATAAAATTTAAAACAAAATTTAGTAAAAGTATATTAATAGATATAGGGAGTTATAATAAAATAGTTATAGCAAAACCAACCTAAAGTTACAAAAGCTACTCCAAGAGGTTTACTTAGTATCATTGTTTTCTCTTCTTCAATTAATGCAGTCAATCGCATTTCTTCATTTGTATAAAATTCTTGAGCATCAACTTGCTACAAAAAATTAATATATTTTGTACTGTAACTATTATAATAATTTTTTAAAAGTATTACATACATTTTTACAACAGCAACCTATCACTTGACCACAAGGATATGGATACATTTGCAATGGTTCTCTTTTTGAGTAATTTTCGCAATATAAACGCGCCTGTTCAGCACAATCTTTTTCTTCATTTAATGCCAAAAGCCGTCTGATATCATAAGCCAATGTAATATCTTCTACTGTTAATGTGGGAAATATTTGTCTACACGAAACCATGCCATGAGAAAATTAAAATAAATTAAATAGCATGTATGTGTATAAAAACAAATTTACATACTTGAAATAATCAGTAAGACTTTGTACATCGCATTGTTGTTTTGGTATTTCTGTAATTAACAATGTCCTAGCTGCCAATTCACCTCCATGCTTAGATTCTCGTACCTATAATATGCATCTTTTATTGTTTCACCTTTTTTATAATATACGAAAAAATTCATTGTATTTTTTATTATTATTATTTCAATCAAATATCAAGTTAATTATAGATCTAACTTATTTTTCCATAGTTAGTAGCCTATATACCTTTTTTAAAAAATGTCTCATGATGTATGCACCAATTGGTAAGTAGGATAAAATTAAAATTGTATGCACCCAAACCCACATAGACATTGGGTCTAAATTTGATAATGTTGTATGACCAAATGTTGCATTATCACCTTGCATATTACCATGAAAGTTAATTGGTAAAGCAATGCATAATGATACAATGACCATTAAACATGTTAAAATGATCAAATGACGTTCAAATGATATATATAATAGGCCATCTGGACCTGCACGTTTTAATAGCTCATCATCTCTAAAATTAAAATAATAAAACATTATTTGTTAAAATATTAATGTTACAGTCAATATTAAACTTAATTATTATATATTTATTAAACAAATTATATTTTATGTTACTTACGTAACTCTGAATGCAGTAACAATCCATAATAAAAAACCTCTATCAACTTGTGAAAGTTGGGAATTAACAGAAGTTTCTACACACAGTGCATTTGTATCTTTATTTTCATTATTTCCATAAAATAATTCCATCCATCGTTCATCTGTTTTATTCAATAATGCAAGACGTCCATAGTTCCATGCTTTTTTACGTAATAAACCAAACAAGACAACAAGGAACTACCAAAGTATTAAACAAAATTATTAAATAAATACAATACAAATATTATTTATTAAATATATTATTTATTATTTAAAATCTAAATTTTAATTTTTAACAATATACTTCTTTGAATATAATTTTTACCAAAAATCCAAGAAAATTCAGCAATAAATTTTCTGGAATTCCTGCATAAATATCAGTTATTAT
This sequence comes from Frieseomelitta varia, assembly GCF_011392965.1. NCBI lineage: Eukaryota > Metazoa > Arthropoda > Insecta > Hymenoptera > Apidae > Frieseomelitta > Frieseomelitta varia. Next base: position 344,703 of record NW_025110328.1, on the reverse strand, counting down.
TGTCATATTATGTCTTGGGATTGGAATACATCTTTCTGTGGATGGAGTTTCACGCGAATTTGATCTACAATTTAAATAATAATAACTGTTTATATAAAATTTATTTGTCTGATGATATAAAAATTTTTATTCAATCAGATACGTGACAAATACATTTTCTATTATGAAATTTTTACGTGGAATACATAAATACATGGAATGCAAAAATAATTTATTGTATCATTTAATAAACAAAGAAATAAAGTAATTAAAACCAATTTTAACTAATTAAAATTCTCATTACAGTGTGTTTGTATGTATGTATGTTGTTTATACATTATTTTTGTTGATATTGAATCCATAACAATGATACTGAACGAAAAAAATTTTTAACGAATAAGTGAAATTATAAACTTATGCAATAACAAAGAAACAATAATGAAATTCAAATGTGTGATTATATTTTATTACTTACTGAAAATGTACGTAATCCATATTTATTGATATATATACACATGTATATTTATAAGATTAAATAAATACAAAGATTCGATATGTGTCAGTTTGACACATTGTACTAATTCCGTTATGAATAGCAGAAAGTGTAAGTACACACTATAACCTAATCTGAGTAAACTGAGTTATCTATCAAATTTTTTTGTTCAGATTGACTTATGTTAATTATTAGAAATGTTATACTATTTCTTTTTATTACAATATTGTTTAAATTGTAACAAATCATTTAAAAAAGATATGTTTCTAAACAAAATCTAAATTTTTAAATTGTCTTCCTTTCCTCTTTTTAATATTTTTATAAATTACATATCTCATGTGCCTTTGTTTTAAAAATTCATTTTTAATCAACCCAGGAAATTCAAATACTTTTTTAATTTGAATATTAAAATTTGTAAAACTAAAATATATATCATAATGGTTAAAAATAATAATTACACATATAAAAATGTAAATTATTTTATTTGACATACAATTTATATATGGTAAATATATAAATAAATATTTAATAATATATATTACATATTCATATATATATTATATGAATATGTATATATATACACGTATATACACAATACACGTATGCATGCACTGTATAGTGTATGTATAAAGTGCATTTTTTAAAAATAATAATTGTTCATTTAAGCAATTATAATTATAATTTGTTTTTAATATCAAGTTTTATTTTTAAAATATTATATAGATCAATACTTATTATCGTTTATATTGATCATGCGGCTGCAATTCACCTGATGTGATACAGTCAAAGATCCATGTTTCTTTTAAACCTCCTGTACCAATCAAAATTCTTGCTGTTTCTGGATGTTCAGTAACACAACCTCCAGCAGCTTTTATTAGATCTTGTAATATATTATAAGGAGGTGTTGTATTTTTTTGAACATATATATATCCACAAGCTGTAAACAATTCTGGAACATAAGATTTCCCAAATAATTGCCTGTCTTTGCGATTTTCCTAAAAATTAATATAAACATATATGATACTTTTTATATATTTTTATGTATACTGTATATAACGTATATTTATAATTGTATATTTTATTTACCAAAACTGCTTTTGAAAAATGTACTATTTCATATTTCTCTGGATTTAACCAAGTATTGTTCTCTAAAGATTTTAAAACCCATTCAAGAGTAACTAACCAACAACCTCGTATAATACCATGTAACAGATTTATTGTATGTATACCTGTAGTCACGACATGAGTTGTATTTTTTGTAACATTTGATTCAATCTTTGCTAAACCAAGAATTTTTACAATACTTTTAACTCTATCCTTATCTCTAAAAAAAAAAGATACAAGGATGAATCTTATCTTTTGATAAAACAAGATAATTGTAATAAAATACTTAATTAAAAATGTGATTTGTAATCTTACAATGAATATTTTTACCTACTCATTGGATAAACCAGTTGCAACAATATTTAATCTGTTTTCTCTTGTTTTTTTTTTCATTACATGTACAATAGATGAATTTTTCAATAGTTGAAAATCATCTGATGAATTTCTTTCTTCTGTATAAACATTTCTTGTTTCCTCTCTCTTATAATTTTCCTTATTTTCTTCTAATCTCCGTAAAATATCATCATTAATGATTTTTTTAACAATAATTTTTTTACTAATTATTTTTTTTTTCTGTGTTTTTCTGTTGTGATCTCTATTATTATTTTTATTAATACTCTCTATGTTATTTATATTATTAGGTTTATTATTTTTCCTCTTGTGACTTTTTTTAAATATTAAATATGCAGGAGATATACATTTTTCATCTTGTACAGGAGAAATTGATACTAATTGTGAACATTCATGTAGTGGTAACAATTTCCTTTTGGATTTTTTTTCTTTAGGAAATTTTATGGAATGTTTTGTATTTTGATCCATTCCTACATTGCATTTGTCACTTGATTCTTTGATAATTGTACACATTTCTGAGTTACTATATAGATCTATTATATTATTTACAATGTCATTATGTTCACTATCACACATCTTTTTTTGAATTACAGTATTTTGATGCTGTATTTCATAATTGTTGGTTTTGTAATTATCATCAATAATGTTGTCATTATCAAAATTATCATTCCTTGTATTCATAGAATTTATATCTTTTATTGGAAAAGCATCAATTGTATTGTTATCGTTTTGTAATTTATTTGAAATATCTAATGACGTGTTCATTTGTAATGAAGTACAAGAATATTCTTGTGTTGTCTGAAAACTTACTGCCAAGATATCTTTTTGTTTAGTTTTAGAATTTTCATGTTTTTTCCCATTGTAATTCTTCCATCTATTTTTATTTTTATGATTGTTACTGTCATTTACATAATCAATAGATGTGTTAACATTTAACGACGTTTGTATTATATTTATATCATCCATTTCACATAAATCATTCTCTATCCTAAAATTGTTGTACATGTATGACATTTATTTATTTGAATCAAAAGATAATGCTTTCTAAATTTATATTTCTCATTTGCCTTTCTTTTTTTCTAATGGAATAAAGAACTGTATTTATGTCACAATCAACATTTATTTGTTCAAGTGAATAATTACCAAAATCTGCTAAGTTTGATGTAGAACTAGAATTTTTATCATGCACCTGTTAATTATAATAATGGTACCTTCAATTACAAAAAATAGAATATTTATTATTAATATCAAAATTGTTGTAGTTGTTGTTAGAATGAATATCTTTGAACCACATTTAATATTATTAATGCATATCTAATTGAGCAATCTACATTGATACATCTGAAGTTGCCTGATACACTTATACATAGGAGCGAAGTCGAAGATATGTATATATTAAAATTAACAATGCAACATTAATACAAGTAATTTACATTGCTTGAACAAATAAGAAAAATAAAACTTCTAACATTTTTAACGATATCAAATGATCGATTTAACAGTCGTGAAATATGATGTAAGACTAAGAGGAATGTGCTGCACTTCAAGAGAGTTCTCAATTTTACTAATCGATGTTTGAATACATAGGCATGTAGTGAATGACAGACTTGGATGAACTTGTAGGTCGGTATCTATAAGAGTTTTAAACAACAAAACATTGATTAGAATTGATGCCAACAATATGGAAACTACTGATCAAGATACTCGTGATGATTATTACTTAGAACTGTCTTCCGATCCAATTAGATTTGAATCGGTTAGCTGTCAGACGAATGTCTTTTTTGACGACTCAAAGCAACAGGTTAGAATGAATGTCTGTTCGTTTACATGATAATATTTAAAATTAAATGTTTAAATGTAATGTTTAACTGTTTAATTGGGGAATAAAATTCATTCTGTGTAGGTGTTTGCTGTTCGATCAGGAGGTATCACGGGTGTATTAGTTAAAGGACCAAATCAAAATCTAAGTTTCCGAATGGAAGATAAAGGTCCAGTGATCTCTATTAAATTCTCTCCTAATATGAATATATTAGCGGTGCAACATAATAATTCTTCGGTCGAATTTATAAATTATTCATCAATTACTGGATTAGATAACATTGAATATTCACAGTCGTGTAAAGGAAAGAATGCTACCATATTGGGATTTGTTTGGACGCATGGAAATGAAATACTGTTTGTTACGGATTATGGTGTTGAGTTGTTTCAGGTAAAAAAAAAAAAAAAAAGAGATTTTAATGAATGCTTTGTGTATTTATGACAATTAATAACACAAACATACAATATTTAAAGACATCTAATTATTTTAGGTTAATTCAGAGAAACACAATGTCAGACTTTTGAAATGTTTAAGTTTAGGTGTCAATTGGTTTGTATTCTGCCCACAGAGTTATTTAGTATTATTATCATCAGGCACTATAGGAAATCAAATGCAAACATTACATATAACACCTGGAAATCTTCATAAATTAACTAAATTTGAGGGTAAAGGAAATATTATAAGAAATATTATTATGTTGGAATTGCATTAAAATTGTTTTAGTGGAAGTTGGTGCAGCCAAACCAGGGAAATTGGCTGTCTATGAGAGAGATATAGCATTGACAGTTCTATATGGGACACCTTGTATTATTTTGCTACGTCATCAACCAGGTACTAATCGTTCTACTGGGGCTGCTTCTGTACATGTATATACTGTGCACAAGTATGTTTTTTTTTTATAATTATTAATTAATTTAAAGTCAATTTCATATTTGTTGCTTGATATCTTATACACTTTTTCTTTTTCTCAAATAGAATGACAACAATCAAAAGAAGTCATGTTTTAAAACTTGATGTCAGTGGTAAATTTGCTATTAATGTTGTAGATAATCTTATTATTGTTCATCATCAAACCACAAAAGTAAGTAAATCAATGCATACTGAAATATATAAAATGTAATAAATGTACATACTTTTTCAGACTTCTATGATTTTTGATATCATGTTACCTGGTGTAAGCGATGGTACTGTAATGCATCATACCAGCGTGGCACCAGTGAAGTCAATCAAACCATATAGTTTAAAAGTTCCAGGAACAACTTTGTCAAATGAAATGTATCAGCCTTGTCAACTGTGTATCCTTAATGAAAATGAAATACAGACATCAAGATATAAAATAATATCTCTATTATTTTTATATGTCATATATTTCCTTAATGCATTTTATTGACAGATTCGCCAAATTGGGTTGTTTTTCAACCAAACATAATAATTGATGCAAAATTAGGTTGCCTCTGGTTGGTAATGACTTTTGTTGTATCATATTTTTCTCTATAATATGTACAATAAAATTAAATATAGAAATACTTTTATAATATTTTTAATAATTGTGTCTTCATATACATAGGTATATTGAATTAAAATTGGAATCTTTGGTGAAACTTATCACAGACAAAGTATTACTAGTCGAATTTTTAATGCAACGAACAAATACAAAGTATATTTTGATACACATATTACAAAATTTTATGATGCAATTGCCTATTAGTTTAATGGATATGCCAATTATATTCAATAAGTTGAATTCCGTTTATAGAAATTACCTTGAAAATAAAATACAAAATCAGGTAAGTATATAATTTTGTTTTTTTTTTACCGTTTATTAAATTACTATTAATCAATTCACTTACAATTTGTTGATATTATGTCCATTTAGATGGGTACTCCATTGCAAAGTAATACGAAAAGCCCAAACACAGTAATAGAAAATTACAAATATAAATTGGTGCTTGATCAAAGTGATGTATACAGTTATATATTATCAAAATTTCCTGAAAATACTATTGAACCAAAAATGATTGTATGGGTTCTTTTAGAATATATCAGGTATTTTTTTCTCCGTCTACAATAAAAGTAAAAGAGAAAGCTTATACACTTTGTTATCGCGCAGCGAATATAATTAAATATAATTAAATTTTTTTATGTCGTTTTCATGTCGTTTTTATGTCGTTCATTTTAGATCATTAACAGAACATAGTATACCTGTGGAACATTATTTACACGAATTAGTTATTACGACATTAGTCCAACGTAAAGCATACTACCAACTTCACCAATTGCTACAATACCATGTAGTTGCCGATTCAAAACCCTTGGCTTGTCTATTGCTCTCTTTAGAAAATCTATATCCAGCTGCACATCAACTTGCACTGGATATGCTGAAACGTTTAGGAAATGCTCATGAAGAAATAATTGAAGTTCTTTTATCGAAAGGATACATTTTACCAGCGTTACGGTAAAACATTCTTCTTATGCACAGTAATAACGTAACTTGATTACTTTGAAATATCTTTGTTATTTTTGGAAATATGAAAAAATTTTATTAACGAAATTATATTTTATTAATAGTTTAAAAAATGGAGGTAATTTTGAAATGAGCTTGAATCTTTCTATTTACAAAGAAGTTATTGCCGTGACTCTCTGCAATATGGAGATATTCAAGGTGATCAAATTACCTTGTATAATATATATACATGGTGTTTCGTCTAACCGAGTACAGTGAAATATCTTGGAATATGTTGAAGCTATGAAAAAAATGTTTATACAAAAGCTGTTCAGTATATTATTTGCGTTATTTTATGTATTGTATATATAAACATACAATATATAAAATAACGCAAATAATATATGTGACAAATATATCAATTATTTCAAGATTGATTCATTTCGTTACTTTTTTACCAATTTGTAATTTTAGTTATATTCGATCAGTTGGGATGGTGGATCAAATATCTGACAGAAAATTTCTGGAAGCAGCAAAAGCAACTGAGGATGCAACGCTTTTTTATTCGGTTTTCAAATTTTTTAAACAGCGTAATTTGTATTTATATAATGCTACAAGCTTTACAAAAGGGGAACGCTATCAGCCTTACATTCAACATTACAAGTATTTATTCGAAGGAACTGATAATACTTGTAATTCAGACACAAATTCCAATGTTACTACAATTTCATCGTAAATTCTTCTTCCTTTCTCTTTTTTAATTTAAATTTATTGTAACATGAAATAACATCGAATATATGTATTTAAAAATTACAATATCTTACAATTAGAATATTGTTTAACTGTTTCCATATTTATTCATTTTGTATATTTTTGTTTGTAAAATAGTTTGTATTATAAATACATATATACACCCACTCACATGTAATTACATTTATATATATGATACTTATAACATTTTGTGCAATTAATACAGTCTGTTTAAAAATTGTATATTTAGTATTTATATTTCATATTTTTTGCAAATGCGTTTACAATAGTGTGCGTTTACAATAGTAAATAGACTGCGGAATTTTATGCATTTATGGGAAATTTGAAAGTATAAAAATGCTTACAATAAATAAAATGTACAAAAAAGAAATATTCAAAATGTAGTATTTTCTATAGCATTTTATAGTATAATTTTTACAAAATAATTTTGAACCAAAGTTCAAGTATTTAAATTATACTCCTTAAAATATAAACTGCATAAAAATTCGCAGTCTAGCGTAAAATTATTTATTTTTTAATCCGTATCGTTACAATATTTTTGTTTGAAAAACATATGTACAGTATATGACTCATGGATTACAATATGCATAGTTAGATGTATATATGTTTCAGTTTAAAATTTAACATTTAATAGAAAAAATATTTTTGGCAAGTATTTACAAAAAAGAATTACTCTTCGATTTCGATAATTTGAATGATGTACAAACTTAGAGGATGTATAAAGTTGTTTATTAAAAAGTTTACTCAAAAATATAAAACATTGTTCAGAAAATTTGATCCAGTCACGATCATCGGCATTCAAAACGTTGAACAATTATGAAGAGATATTTGTGCAAATATTCTTACATATAGTTATAGAAAGTATCATTTTAATCACAATTTGCTAGAATTTATATTTAAAAGATTATATTAAAAAGATATTTGATGAATGAATATATACTGGGTTGTCTGGAAAATTCATGCCGAGTTATTAGATGGTATTGGAACATGTAAAATAAATATGTTAAAATTATTGAGAATATATGATTGTAATACGATATGTAATACGAATAATACGTAGCTACATTCAGCCTAACAAATTCATGCATGATATAAATAAATGACTAATGTCTAATAAACATCAGCCAATAATTAGGCTTGTTCTCTCACGCTTTAGCACATTTAAATGTGTTATAATCATTTTAAAATAACGATTGTCAAATACATAACTGAAGATGTAAATGAATAAACGAACCAAAACTGTACAGTGTTTTAAGAAAATTATCTTGATACCGGATACATGTACATTATAGAAATTTTTTAAGTATTGTATTATGAAATGGAAGTGCGAAAGAGGAAGGGGGCAGTGAGAGCCCGAAAAAATTTATCTATCTCAAACTCAATTTTAATTTGATTAGAATTCATTCAAAAATGAATTCAATTAGATTCTTCTAGCTGAATCTTTACCCAGTCTATGTTTTCACTTTGTATTATATATAAATACTTCTTTACAAATATATGTAATATAAAAATGCAAACTAATCGAGTAAATTTATTTTTGATAAATAATGTTCGCCAACTAAAACTTTCACAACACTATTCAAAATGATGTTTTTGATAATATGTTAAAAAAAACTGATCGAAATTGGAGGGTGGTTTCTTTTTGTAAATACTTATCATATTTTCTTCTTCAACATTTGTCGACATTGCTCAAGTATTTTCTACGTACAATTTTCTCATGCTTAATCAAAGCAGTACCACTTATACAAATCGATTTGATGTGAATATTGAAAGTTTTATTTTATATCTCATATGTTACAATTTCATGTTTTTTTTTATATACTGACATCGGATTGTTTCTATCGTGTATACGCATTTTTAAGTTTAATCTTTCAGGGTTAATTTCATCTGTGCACAGTATTTACTCCTGTGCAGCAAGAACTCCAAATATTTCAATAATATTGAATTTGATAAATTAATATAACCATTTATTGCTTCTATTTCAAGCTATAAAAATCATTACTAAAGCTTAATTATTAGGGATGGGTTACTCAAAATGTCAAAATCTCGAAACCTCTCAAAACCCAAGAAAATTTCGATTTTCGTTAATTTGACTTTATACCTTTTTCATGATTCAGAAAAAAGTATAAAATCAATGAATAAAAGATTATTTGCAATGTAAATAAAAAACGTCTGATTCATGTGTATTTCGGAATGTTTGATGCGAGATTTTTGTTTTTCACATATTGACACAAATGCCGGCTATCGTCATTGTGCATGTTTTTGCTAAAATATGTAACAAACTCATTACATGTATGTACATATATTTTCGACAAAATGGTTTCATTTAATGTTGAATAAAATTTTGAATTTTCGTATTAATTTAGAAATGTATTTTCGTAAGATGATGACCGTCCAAAAATACTCTGTGAAAATAAAATATGCGTCAATGGGTTAAAGATACATATGCAAATCGATTGTAATTCTGCAATGTGATAATACGGAATAAAATATTCAAATCTAAAGAAATTGTAAAAAAAAAAAAAGGAATTACACCAATTGCATCAAAATATACCATTGTTTATTATATGAGTATAGCTCTGAAAAACTTTTCAGGATATTCAGTATATATAGCCGACGAAAAACAAGTAAATTAGAAAGATTGTGAACATTAGAGTTCTTAAACAAACAATATCTGGATCAGATTTTGTATTTTGCTTAATTATGGCTGATTTGAAAAATTTATATAAAAATTTTAACTCTAGCTTTTAAAAGAAGCAGTTCTTCTTGCAAAATAAAATCAACACTTCGAGTTTCAAAAGTTTTGCATTCTGATATCTTGCAAAGTTTCGGATTCGAGTTTTGAGAGTTAAGAAATTAGTTTTGAACCCACTCCTATTAATTATCAGTTATCAGTTATTATTACTGATATAATTTAAACCTTGAAAGAGATCAGAAAGTCTAAATCATCAACATCGTTCTTAAAGGATTAACAAGCTAACATACATATATACGTATGTATACTATTCAATAGTAGTCATACATAATATCGCGTACATATATACGTATGAACACGCATATAAACACAGAATGATATAGTATTCATTATTTATAATTTCAGATGAACAATTGTTAGATATTTTAAGATCAAATATTAATGTAAAAACGGACGGATTGGGTCAAAGTAGATACAAAATATAAATAAATAGAAAGTAAAATTCTCCAGCAGAGGAAAGGTGGAGTAGAGGAAAAATGGTTTTGATTGGTCCATTTCACACTTTTTAAGAAAGCTTGAAAAAAGAACATTAAATATTTTTGAAATACGTTACTAAAACTAGATTTGGTCCTTTATTTATCATTAACATATATATCTAATTTCGGTCAAATCTTTTATCGATATTAGTATACTTTTTGTTGCTGGGTTATGAAGTGTTGTTGTCGCATGTATTATAAGATTATAATGCTTTTATGTATTTTATTAGATTCGTGTTATTTTCAATCTGGGAACAAAAATGATCGAACATATGCGCAAAGGTGGAAAGAAGCGGGTCGGTAAACAAGCAAAGAAACTATTTACAATTAGTTCCATCTTTTTGTCACTTACTACTACTGTGCTGCATAAATATTATTTATGTGATACTTTCGACCAATATGTGTTCTTATACTTAATTATACTAAATCTATTCGAAACAACCAATCAGACTCGCACTCCTCTCACAAGACTTCTTTCCATCTTTGCGTTACACACGACTCGCAGCACTGTGATATCGTTTCATTAGTCGTTTCATTGGATATAGAATTGAATATAGTTACACGTAAAAAATGAGTGAAAGAAAAAGGATGGGGAAGAAAGACAGAAATAGACAAGTAGATAAAAAGATAGACAGACAGACAGATAGATAGATAGATAGATAGATAGATAGAGAGAGAGAGAGAGAGAGAGAGAAGTGGAGGGAGTCTGTAAATTATGAGATATTACAGTCGTCCGTATAAGTGTCCCTAATTTGTTGTTTGGTTTTTCGCGAAGTGCGTCGAATTAAGCTACGACTGCGCGGTTTACTCTTCGTTTCCTCATTGACACTGACGATATTTGAACTTTGCGCTGCAACCACTTGCTGAGAATTGTCAACAGAGCCGGCACTTCCGGTTCTGCCGTGTGGGCTGCCAGACCTACCAACTCGATCGCTTCTGTAATACGCGAAATTGATCAAGTAACGATCGAGCGTTACATGTACATACATAAGTATGTATGTTGGGACAGGGTTAAGTATGTAGTGGCACACTAAAGAAGCGTTACGTGACGCATTAAGCTTAATCTTTTCACCTTCGTTCCTTAAGAAATTTTTAATTTGCTTGAGAAACGCTTCAGTGAAGTCAAGAGATGATTAATTCTCGCGACCGTTACGCTTATAATGACGAAAGAACTTACGCTCGCGCGTTGCTTCCAATCTCTTCAACTCCATACGCGTGTGTTCTATAGGTATAAATTCATACAGTGAAGAGCATAATTGTACCAATAACAATGGAAAATTTAAACGATAATTTAAACTGGTATCACTTTGTAAAAAAGAATCGTATAACGATCCATTTGATCTCATTTTAAAACATGAAGCTTCTATTTTAATAGTCGTGAGTCCGTTTTTTTTCTTTTTTCAAAGACGATTTTACATCATGTAATGGCAAACTCAGAATGCTTTTTTCTCGAATACTGTAAAAATTCAGACGTGTGTAAAAACATCGAAGAGTTTTTTTCGTAACTACATCTACTATCATTTTGAAGATTGAAGTAGTCTCTCCTTTACAACGATTTCTTAAAATTCGCTGCACGATTTCTTTTCATCATTTTATTGAACATTTGAACGTTAGATGACGAAATGTTGAGATTTCTCTTGATTTTTTGTTTATTTAACCTTGATTCACAATTCAATAAAATGATGGAGAAGAATCGTACATTCTAGTTTTAAGGGCTCATTGTAAAGAGAACATTTGAATCTTCAAGATTACAGTAGACTTAGTCATTAAAAAAATTTTTTTATGTTTTTACACGCATTTGAATTTTGACAATTTTCGAGAGAAAAATATCCTCACATATAAAATGATGTAAAATCATATTTTACAAATGAAACGAGTTCACGACTGTCAAAGTAGAGATTTCACACTTTAAAGTAAGACCAAGTGGATTTTATTGATTTTTTTTTTTTTTTTTTACAAAGTTATATCAATTAAAATTATCAGTACTTTTATCATTACATTATCATTGGTACAATTATACTCTTCACTGTACTTATGTACATAGTATGTACATAGATATGTGATGTAATGTATTATATTACTGGAAATGACTATTTTGTTTACAATTAGTCCTAAATAATGAAAATAAAGCAAAATATAACATACAAATGTTGAAAAAAAGCTGATCAACGTACTTGTAACAAATAAGGATAGGATAACAAGAATGGAAGAAAATAAAAAGAGGAGAAGGAGAGAGAAGAAGTAAGAAACGAAAAGGGGAAAAGAGAAAGAGAGAGAAAGAAGAGAAAAAAAGAAGGAATACCTGCGCGATCCATATGCCGAACATCTTCGTCGGAGGCCGGATTCGTCTGACTCGCCAACGTGATTCTTTGGAACGATCCTCGATAAAGTGACGAAACATCGGAAAATATCTTTGACGTTATAATCGTCCTTAGCCGAACATTCCATTATTTTGGCACGAAGTTTTGGCAATTCACAAAATAACCATTCACTCACATCTTCGATTGGTACTTCTCTCCGCGTCGTTGCAAGATCCAATTTATTTCCAGCAACGACTATCGGAACTTCCTGTCGAACAGTCGAATAATATTGACAACAGGCGAATACAGATATTTCATATTTTCATAAATTACAATAAGGAGCATAACGGAACACATAATGATGAAAAATTGTCAATACTTGATGAAATTGTTACAATCTCGTAAAAGAAAATCATATAAAAATCTGCTTGGTCTACATTTTAAAGCGTAAAGCTTCTACTTTGACTATTCGTTTTTTCCAAAGATATTTTTACATCGTGTAAAACAGAAGAAGAAAAGAGTACTTTTATTCGCAAAAATTTAAAAAATCCAAACATCTGCAAAAACATCAAGAAATTTGATCTACCAATTTGATGGTTTTCAAAATTGAAGTTTTCTCTTTATAAGAATCCCTTAAATTTGCTGCACGATTTCTTTTTTACAATTTTATTGAACTTTAAACATTAAGGTCAGATAACGAAATATTGGGATTTTTAAAATTTTTGTTGTTTAACTCTAATGTTCAAAGTTCAATAAAATGACGAAAAAAAAAAAAATTGTATCGCAAGTTTTAAAGAGTTATAAATGAGACATTTTTATCTTCCATGATCGATTTAGTTACAAATAAAATTTTTCAGTGTTTTTAAATATGTGAATTTTTATAATTCTTTTTAAAGAAAAAATTTTCCCATTTGCTACATGGTGTCAAAATATGTTGGAAAGAAAAAAAACGAAAAAACAGAAGCTTTACGTTATAAAACGAGATTAAATAGATTGTTGTATGATTTTTTTTTAACAAAGTTATAACAGCTTAAAGTATCAAGCCATTTTTCATTTAAATTAATTGCGATGTAAAACTGACTACACGAAACAATTTATATTTGCAAGATCATAAAATTTCTTTTGGAAAGTCAGAACATCCTACGAAACGATACATACTTTGCTTCTTTTGTATTCTACATGTGTGTGAAAAACCTTGATAAAATTAATGTTATTAATGTTGAAAATTCACATGTACGGATCAGTTTTGCTTATCGTTGTATATTCTTACTTTATTAAATTGATATTATTTTCATGATACCTGGAAATCCGGTCGTTGTTCTCTGACCTCTTCGAAGCATCGTTTGACACATTCGAAGCTTGGTAATGATGTCGTAGCGTAAACAAGAAGAAACGCATGTGCCGTAGCTATGCTCAATCTTCTCATAGCTGGAAACTGCAAATCTCCTGAAATTGTTATACTGTTCTTCATATTTTCTTAATATAACAAAACGCTACGCGGTGAAGGAAAGGAAGACATTTACCAGCGGTATCCAGAAGATCAACTTTAAGTGTGAGCGTACCGAGAACACATTCTCTCGAATAAAGGTCTTCGACGGTAGGTCTGTATCTTTCACTGAATCCTTGCCCGAGTAAACGGCGTATAATTGCGCTTTTCCCAACACCAGCACCGCCTAATATTACTAATCTGATTCTTTCGTGATCGGCCATTTTACGAACTTTCTTTAAATTGATCTTGAGACGAAAGTACGAATGCAAATGCAAATACAAGTGCGTACGTGAATGAAGTAAACAAATGCGAGTTCAGAAAGCCATTGGCAAACTTGCTACTATTCTTATTTTTGTTTCTCTTCTCCTCTTCGTCAGCCCTTTGCACCTTTTCTTATTTCTTTTCTTTTGTTTTGATAAATTTACGCAGCATATTAAATACGGTTTAAATTAATTTCACAATTCTTCCTCGTCCTAGTATCGTAAAAGTGCACCTTTTATGCAACAGTCCAATCTCAACTAAAAGCAAAATTTTCATTTTATTTAAATAACGAAATTACGTTTATTTGATTTGATTAAATTAAACGAGGGGATAAGACGATTATTGATCAGATAAAGTTTTAATAAACATAAAATGTACATTCAAATGTCATTGACAAAACGCAAAGTACCATAAAAAAAAATGTATCGTCTTTTTCATTCGAAAAAACATTTGATTTTCACGCAAGTTACGTTACGTTATTTGTTTCAAAAGAAAATGATCTATATCAATCGAAATGACAGATATAATGGATTTAATTCAATAACGGAGAATAAAAGACATTGATTCGTGTTGATGTTGGTGGAGTTGGCATCGAAGATCTTCGACTAGGCGAAGTAAAGGATTCATATTGTGTAAAATTTTCTCACAAACTAGAACACTCTATCTTACAGTTACACGTATACTCCAATGTACGTATGTATCTTATACATGTACATTCCGCGATATTGATGCATACAATTTATTTTCGACTTACAACGAGACAAAGTTGGACAGCAAACAAAAGAGACTTCTCATAAGCTGTAAGTATGTACATACATAACAGATTGGGACACGTTTTATGAACGTGATGGAATTAAACTGCATAGATATTTATGTATACTGTAACAAGAATCTGAGTTATGAAATTGAAATTTTCTTCCCATTGTAATTGAATTAAAAATTTTTCTTGTTAATAGTTTGAAAATTAGCATACTGAATATTCAGTTAATTTAATCATTGTAATTTTTTTCGTATTTCTTTTACGTTTCATCGACGCTGATCATTGTCGATATTTTTTAATGTAATGAGTTGATGTTATCTTAATGAAATCTTTTGATATAGAAAGATATTTAGATAACTTACGAAATAAAAATAACAGAATAAGAATAATTGGTAAAATAACAAACTTGATTCGTTATGTCAAAATTAATTAGCATAACGATCATTAAAATTACAAACTGTGAATAAGAGTTGTACTGTTATTTGCAATTCACAGTTACAAGATTTACGATTTGATTTGCATGTACAGTTTGATGATGTCCAATTTAGATTGTGTAAGAGACTATTGGTCTTTTTTCTTGTATATACGTATGTATTACAGTCATCAGTTATCAACATAATATTTTTATTTTGCTTAGCGAATTGCAAAATGTCAAAGTCTCACACAGTTTTGTAATTACTAAAAATAAGTATTATTTACAATCCTTATAAATTAATTTAAAAAGAAAGAATACATGCAGTGCAGTAACAATAAAGCATTTACTTAGATATGTTTCTTATATCGTATGTGTATATAGAATATTCATTTAAACTTCAAAACTTATATTTATATAAAAGTGAACATTCTCAACATACTCTTTAGGTTAGTATGACGCTATATTGATTTATGCATAAATGGCTTTATATATAATATTGATTCGAATGTACTCTTTTATACAAACTTAATGTTTGCGAGAAGAATTTTTGACGAGTAAAAAGTTAAAACCCGAAATATTTTTAATATAATTATTCGGCGACCGCAGACGCAAAGTTTAAGTCTTAAACACTGTCTCTAAAATACGATATATAATTTTTAAAGAAAATGCTATATCAGTAAGGCAGGAAGTAGTTGACATTAAAATAGTAAAAAATACAGTAAAATTGTTTACTTTTGTAAGACACAACTTTTCAATTAGTAAATATGTATTTCTGAAATTAGTAAATGTATATGTACATTCGTCGAAATCTATCAAATTATCTAAAAATCCCCTAAAACAAAGTTTAAAAATCGATTTTCTTTTGTTTTCTTTTATTAATATCTTTACTTATAATAATGAATTATAAAAGAAAATTTATTGGTTACAATCAATAGGTCAGATACTTTTTCTATACTGAGAATTTTATTTATATCCTATTTGTGATTCTAATCAATTACAATAAACAGCCACGCGACTGAAATGAGACACACACTAGCTGCCAAAGTCGATGAATGCTTCTTAGTTAATCATTGACGATAAAAGTTCTGTACGTATGATATACATATTCCTGCAGTATATACTAGAATATTGTAGTATATTAATTTTTGTAGTATATTAATTTGTTTTCCGGTAAGATTCCTTTCGAACAGAGAGATACTTATATCGCTGATATAAATATCGCGATACCGATATGAGGCGTCCGGCGACTCATGGTCAACCAACTACAAGGAGGTGGATTCTACATGTAAAAATGTGTTGAAAAGAAAAAAATGAAATTTTTTCACTAAAGCTTTTGTTTTCAAAAAAATTGAGTTTGAAAATTTATCGGCTATTTTTAAATTTGATTAATTCCATGGACAGATGCGAATAATCGACACGAGGATATTCTTCGCGCAAAAATAAATAAAAAGTATAGAATAAAATTTTTTCGTTTTAAGGAAAATAAACTTTGAATACGTTTTATTAAAAATTATCTTATGTACACGTGTGCTGTAAATTTTCAAACTCGATTTTCTCGAAGAAGGAACATCTTGTAGAAAAATTTTGTTTTTTTACTTATTTTTGCACGTAAAATAACCTCCTGTCAATTATTCTTTTTTGTTACAATTGTCTACAATTAATTAAATCCAAATATACTCAATAAATTTTATTTAATTTTTCTCGAAAACAAAGGCTTTGATGAAAAAATTTTATTCTTTTTTTTCGGTACATTTTCACATGTAGAATCACCTCCCGATCGATTGACCACGAGTCACGGCACATCTTGTGTGTGTTTGGAAATGAAGTACTTATTCTCTTTTGATCGTACATATATATCGAATTCCGAAACGGACCTCGAATTTGGAAATTACTCTTAAAAAGATAATAAGAGGACGCGACGACGCTCAAGGTGTGAGCATTTAGTGTTGTTAAACTCGAATATTTACGCAGGATTGGGAAAATAAAAATAAAAAATAAAAATTAATTTATTATTGTTGTCTGAAAAATAACACAGGAAAAGTAACTTTATCTTTTATCAAATAAATGATTTGTAAATCATTCTTTTATTTGAGTTAATTCATCCAAATAAAAACACATAACAAATAATCGCAGCACAAAGGGTAGCTTACCCAATAGAATCAGAAATTATTTGTAGAAGTAAATTTAAACTACAAAATAAAATAAAAAATTATTTTATTTAATTGCCACATGATCAATTAATTTCGAGAAAATCCATTTCTTTTTTTTTAAATAAATTCACTAAATTATTTCTAAATAACATAAAAGACCACGTAAGAGTCACAAATTAAGTATTAAATTATTTAAGTAGTTCTTCAAATATTTTATTCCAATAATGTTCGAGCCTGTCGTAAAGTATCGCCAGTGATTGGGATACATTGGTATCGCGATACTGAATCGCGCGAGAATCGTCATGTGAAAGGTTCCATAAGACTATGCGTATTTTCGATTCAGCATACGTACATCACGATACAAATATCTCTGTGTGAAAGGAGGTGTATCGACAATTCCGAATCGTTGTGTAAAAGACTCCGTAAGACTAGCTGTATCTTCGGTACATATTCATCATATGTGTATCGTAATACAAGTACTGCCATCCCTAACTTTTCTCATTGGCCAGATATTTGCTTACATTAAATGCGAGATATTGCAACACTGCCAACGCAAAACAAAACGTGAAGTATCTATCTCGTCGGTCGTCTATAATACGTTAAATTGAGAAAATCATGTGGTAAAAACTTTGAAGGGTTCAATAAATCTGTTTTGCTCAATTAACGATTTTTTACAAAAAAAAAAAAAAAATTAGGTTTTTTAAAAATTCTTTTGAACATAACAGCAAGTAAATAGTGTTCAGTATAAAGAGTGTTAGTATTTGCTCTTGGTCAGGAATATCCACTATCTCTTGTGACGCTAATAAATTAAATCAAAATATTGTAAGTATATATTTCGTTAAAAATGCATTTTGATTTGATTCTTCAATTTTAGCTAGATTGTAGAATCAGGAAAAAACACAAGTATATACATAAGTAAAAGGAGGTATGAGCTAGTATATATATGTATATATCAGCCGGCTCTCAGAGTCGGCTTTGTTGAGTTGTGGTTCCCATTGAAAATTTAAATCCGTTTTCTTTTTATTATTTCAGAACTTTTTTCATCGAATCTTGTTAAATTGACTAATAACTGATATTGAAAGTAACTAATATTACTAACATTTCTACTAATAATAGTAGAATATGTAACCATATTAATAATTAAATTAAATTTGAATTTGTGTATTTAATACTATGTAACTATGGTGTTTTATAATATATGAAAAACCGGTATGCGGCTCTCATTGACCTCATGCGTGTCAACCCCTAGTATACAAGGCGTTAAGTTTTGTCACCAGTTTTTAAGCATTTCCGGTAGTGCAATTAAAAAATGTTTCAAACAAAATTTTTTTATGTATTTGGTGGGCTACACGTTCCCATGTTCTTAAATCTCAAAAAATTTTACGTAAAAAAGTCAAGGTCACCTTGATTTTTTTAAATGGCACTATATGTTTTTGACATCGAAGGATTGTTGCTGATGTCGAGACGTATTATACTGTGACTTTGAAATGATGAATTACTGATGACTGTGGAGCGTACATGATAAATGCATACGTACATAACATGGGAAGCGACGAAAGTAAACAGATACGGCGTAAGTCTAATCGACAACGAAAAGTCTAATACACAGAGCGGAGCTCTGAATCATAGTTTAAGGTCATTTCAAAGTTACAGTATACTACACTGTTGAATTCGTCTCGCTATCAGCAACAATCCTACTTATGTTAGAAACATATGGTGCCATTTAAAAAAATCAAGGTGATCTTGATTTTTTTACGTAAAAAGCATTTTTTGAGATTTAAGAATATGGGAACGTGTAGCCTACCAAACACTAAACAAATTTTCTTTGAAACATTTTTTACTGCACTACCGGAAATGTCTAAAAACTTCACGTTTCTCTGGCGTCCTTGCGAAAATTTTAAAGAAATAAAGTGAAATTATATTTAAAGAAATAAAGTGAAATTACTCGTTAGCTATTAGATTTAGGGCTAATGAAGGTCAATACTTTTTTCACTCAGAATTCGATATTCTTCCATATTTTAATATCAAAAATATAGTATTCCATTTAACAACACAGAGTTGACCTTCAAATCTCCGAAACACATCCACTTATAAAAAAACATAAATGCACCATATACCCGTTTAAGCAATGCAACATTTGTATACAAAATTTTTTTGTGCAACGCATAGTTTGGAAGTTATGGGTGCACAAGTTGCGTGGACCACCCTGTATATTTCTAGCTCGATGAATCACTAGATATTCAAATGGATGATTTTGCTGCGCCTACACTAGCGAAATCAACTTAACAGGTCAGATGCATCTTGCTTCCGTTCGCTATATCTTTTCTCTATTTGTTGATCGATTCTTTCCTCAATTCAAGAGCGAACAAGTCTTGCGGAATTTTGTTGATAAGTCGAGAATGTACACGGTCTGATGATCTCGTTCTAATTCTATTTCGAAACAAATTCAAATCCTTTTCTTTATAAATTATCTTTGTCTAATTTTTCCAAATGTTTCTTTTAATCTTGTTTCCAATCTCGGTTTATCGTTAATAGTCATATATAGCAAATTTGCAATATCGATATTCATTAAAAGAACTATTTTCCGAAGATCATCGAATAATCCAGTTGTGTAGTTTATAATTAATGCCTTTGTAAGTCAAAAGTTCATAATTTTATCACTATGCAATATAATGTAAATTATACTTTTCTTTGCACGAGACGAAATATGAATAAAACTGAGATAATTTGTCACATATTGAAAGAGAGAGAGAGAGACAGAAAGCTGATGATAATACCATTACACAGGTGAATGCTGAATGAGCAACAACATAATCAATAAGTTTATACATCATTCATATTGTCTTACAATTTCATTACGTGTTTGGTGTTTGAAATCACGTAACGGTCAAGACTCAGGCATACTCAAATGTATCTTTTCGTCTGCTACAAAATGCAATAGAGAAAAATATATGTATTCTAGAAAAATGACGATGATCTTGGGAAAACTGGAAAAAAAATGGGCCAACAAAAAAATTTTTTGTCTCGTAATAATCCTCTTTGAAAATCATTTAAATTGAAATACATAAAAAAACGAAGGAAACATTTAGGTGGCCTTCTTCAGCTAGGACACTCTGTATTATTACCTTGGCCTGATTATCTTTTCCTCTTTTGAATAACGAACATAAGATACATGAGATACCATTTACTTTTTCATATCGTCAATTAATAACAATTTCAAGAGATTATGTTCTTGTTATGCGTTTGTTGACTGTACTGTCTGCTGCTTGTACATACTGTCATTTGTTTGCAACAGACCCGAGAACAAAATACAGATTTGTGACTATCTCGTATGAGTCGTTCGACTCAAGTTCTAAAAATACAACAGAGATTTAAGGGCACACTCTTTATAAATATTGAAGTTGATCTGCCGTGAAACGATCAAAGGCAGGATACGTGCGCTGCTAGCCGATCTATTTCTATGTCGAACACCCTTTTCTGTCCTCCCGTCACGAACGATCTGACCGTTCTCTCTTTTATCTTTCCCTTTCTGTCTTTTTGTTGCTTCCAAAACGATCCCATTTATTGGGAAAGCTGTCGTGTATCGCGACGAATTTTTCACTCGATTCTTGTTAACATCAACTGTTATACTCGTAGCTGAATTTCTGTTTCAAAAGGCAAACTATTTCCTGATTCGCTCCTTTTATTGCTCCGAGGAACGAGTTGAATAAATTCAACATTACAAATAATCGCTGTTAATTTAATGGTATATATTTAATTCATTCATGCCAATTCAAACATACATCTGTATGAATATATGAAATATATACTATAAATACATACTAACACTAGAATTATTAAACTGTTATAATAACACATTTCAAATTTCACAGTTATTAAAAACTCGCAGGTAATTTTGAAGTAACCAATATTGATTTGGTACATTGGCTATGTATATATCTATTTAATTCTAACATACTAGTTTAATTATCTACATAAGATGTCGTATAAGTCATAATACAAATTGGATCAGGGCGATTTAATAAGGCTCGCAAAATAAGACGAAAATCAAAAAATGACGTTGGGAGCTTCGTTTTCGAGAAAAATGCATTTGAAAATCAATCGAGCACACGAGTACTGAACTGATAATATATGTATTTAAGTAAGTTATACATATATTACAAGTCAGTAATTCTAGAATCAAGTGTGGAGAAAAAAGATTCGCTATAAGTGGCGTGATCCTCATAATTCCAGAAGAGAAGCTACGCATGTGCATACATATACATATACATATACATAGATCCTACGAAGCTGCCTCAACCGATTGTTGCTTCTATTGTCTCGTATCTTAAGTGAAAAGGAAGCGAGGCAACTATGACTGTGACATCTCTATTTAATGTTACAAACAGCCTTTCCCTTTATTGTGAGTCATTGAATTTTTAAAAATGAAAAAGCACAGAGACGAAAAATAATATAAAAAGCAGCTGTAACATGGAAATAGATTAATACAAGACATGGCATTTGAATTAATTG
Source organism: Frieseomelitta varia (assembly GCF_011392965.1). NCBI lineage: Eukaryota > Metazoa > Arthropoda > Insecta > Hymenoptera > Apidae > Frieseomelitta > Frieseomelitta varia. The sequence goes on along the minus strand of NW_025110328.1, from coordinate 322,625 downwards.
AAGACACCGTAATAGTTGAAATTAAAAATTTAGAAGATAATTATGAGAATAATTTTTAAATCTTTTTCTATACATGTAATGATCTTTTAGTTTTCGAGATATTCGCAAGAATCAAAACTAGATTCGATTGATGTTACTGTTCATTGTAACGCTTTGAAAGAGCAGTATTTGTGTAGATAATTCCCGGCCGGTTTTCGTATTAGTATGTCCGCTGTTCGCTTACATGTTAGAAATGCCTATTTATTTCAGAAAATAAATTTATATATTAAAATAAATAAAGAAAAAAAGATGTATCTATTGAAAACATAAATATAGTACTTGAAGCTAAACCAAACCTAATTTAAAGTCATAAATTTGCAACTAGTGTTATAAGCTTCCCAGCTTAATATATTACGATCCCTAGTTAGTATTGTTTCAAATTCTTGTCAACTAATTAATCCAAATGAGGAAAGAAAGAAAGATACAAGGTTACATATATACGTTATATAAGATGAATCATTACAATAAAAAAAATTAGTCACTTTGAATACACTCGACAAAGCCATTTTAATATACTTATATGTATACATGTATATATACATCTGTAAGAGCACAACTGAACACATAATGATAAAAAATTCGATATTTTAAATTCGTACATCTTTATAAAATTATATAACAAGTTTACTTAGTCCGATTTTAAAGCGTAAGGTTTCTATCGTTTGACTTCTTTGAAAAAAGTTTGTTTTAAAGATGTTTTTACATGCATCATGTAGTAGATGGGAAAATGAGAGTATTTTTATTCTCGAAAATTGTAAAGATTTAAACATTTTTGAAGATATTAAAAAATTTTTTTCATGACTTGCTCCAACATGTTTTTGAAAATTGAAATTTTTTCTTTACAACTCTTTAAAGCCTTCTGTACAATTTTTTTTTTTTTGCTGTTTCATTGAAACGTTAGGGTTAGATGATGAAATTTGGAATTTTTTGAATTTTTGTCCTTTAATCGTAATATTTAAAATTCATAATTCGAAATTAAATTTAGGGAATCATTGTAGTGAGGAAGCGTCAATCTTCAAGACAATCACAGATTTAGTCGTAAGTAAAATTTTTTACTGTGAATTTTTACAATCCTTTTAAAAAGAAAAGAACACTTTTTCATGTGCTTAATCTAAGCATCTAATTGTAAGTATCTAAACATCTTTGGGGAAAAAAACGAAATCAGGACAGTCAAAATAGAACTTTATGCTATAAAATAAGACCAAGTATATTGTTATACGATTTCTTTTTACGAAATTTAAAATATTGACAATTTTTAATTTAAATTAATTGCTATGCAAGACTGATTCGATAAAAACAATTTATATTTGCAAGAACATAAAATATTTTTTGGAAAGCCAAAACATCCTACAAAACAATGCATATTTTATTCTTTTTTGTAGTCTACATGCAAATATTTAATAAAATATTATGTGTAAGTGTTAAAATTTCACGTGTGTGTTCAGTTTTGCTCATCACTGTACGTACAACATGTGTATAATAAACAAGTAATAATCTACGAGATAAAAAATCGACGATCTCAGTGGTTCATCGTTGTGTGGCGACAGTGTACAATGTACACAGTTCCGCAGTATAGTTTTACTGTGTCTACATACAAGGTGCGTCTAAATAACATGTCAAGCGAATGGGAGGTGATTCCTTGTGAAAGAATAAGAAAAAAATATAGAAAATTTTTTTTTTGCAACTTTTAGTTTACAAGATAAAGAAAGTTTGAATATCCAGTGCGTACGCATGCAGTTACGGCTGAAATACAGCTTTTCGCATAGAGCACAATACCGATTTTCTTTGTAAACAATTCTTGCGCGATATTCTAGAGATCTTAAGTGCAATTGAAGTGCATAAATGTTATTTTACAGGAACATTTTATTATTAACAATATTGTACTTCGCACGAAAAGTCATATCTTGGACGAACGAATCTATATTTTTTTCTTATTTTTTTTTTACAAAGAATCACTTCCCACCCGCTTGTAATTCGAATGCATTCTGTATATAAAGTACTTTGTTGTGAGCAGTTGCAAATGTGTTACGTTGTGTTGCATCGCGTTGAAATCATAAATCAAAGTTGTCCATAATTGTACACAATGTTTTTTTTCTTGCTTTTTTGTTTGCATATGCCATCTTCCAATTTTTAACATACATTATATAGAATACATGACGAATATTTCATGATTTTTCTAACGATTTCATTAATTAACAACGATTATTTCTTTCTAGTCTATCTACATTTTTTCAATATTAATTATTTAATATTAATTTTATTTTATTAATTAATTTTATTTATTAATTATAATCTCTGTGTGTAAGGTAACCGGAAATAATTATCGGTCCTGTGTTAATGTCAAAGGTCGATCCTCCATCCATCATATGACGCAGTAATCAAAACTTATTTTTTAAAACATTTATTTTATGCATGTTGCCTGTTCTGTATTGCAAAACAATCTAAGATTAATGAACACATCTCAATTTCAATTCTCGACATAGATGGTAAATAAAATAACTGAGTTGATCAAGAATAATCATGTCCTCTTCTAAAGTGGAAAAGATAGATAAAATAGGACCGTGGATGACGTGAAGTAAAATAAATGAAAGAAATCAGAAATGAGTGATTTCATTGAAGTAGGTGTTCACGAGAAAAAATGGCAATATATGTATGTATATACGTAGTATATGTACAAAAGTATGTCAGGAATAGCAGATTTAAAAAAAAAATCTACAGAAAATGTATGGCCTGATAGTGATTATAATATGATGATAATGATAAACTTTCAAGTTTAAAATTGCTACAAGAAAAGATATTCTAAACCATGTTTTGCTTTTTTAAAATATTACCATGAAAAATTTTAATAATCGATTATTTTCTTTAATATTTTATATTTTCTTTTTATTTTAATCTTACGGCATATCTCTTGCAATTAATTGTTTCTTTTTTTGGTAAACTTACAATGTCTGTTAAAGGAACAATAATCAATTTCCTTATGTCGAACAAAAAGAAAATATGGATCTAAAAATATTGAAACAATGTTTATAATAATGTTATAATTAAATCTGTCCTATTTGAAAATTAATAAAACGAATGAAACATGAAAAATATAAATATAAAAAATCAGACTTCTTGCAAAAATTTGTGATCTCGAACGTTGTATTGTCAAAATGATGATATTCTTAACATATGAATACATAAATTTCCACGTTTTCTTGAAGTAATATTAATCAAATTTCAATTCATCAGATTCGACAGATTTTTTCATAATTATTACAATTAAAATTTCTAATCGAGCATTCAATCAATAATTTTTTAGTTTAGCTTTTATATTTGAATTTTTTAATTCGAATACTTTACATGAAGAACAATAGTTATATAGTCAGATGAAAATTTTAAATTCGATTAGAAATGCATTTAATGTTTATTCATAAACTATTCTGATATAAAATGTTTTACACAAACACACATAACATACATATACATATTGTACATATATATGTATAAAATTTTTAAGACACCGATCACGTTGTGTTGTCACTACTTCGGCTATATTCGATTAATTTTAAAATTTCAACACTCTTTTTTTGTGTTACTTTCGTTCGAATAAACTTTGTGTTTCATTTTATTAATATAATATGTCTGCATTAGTGATACAACATGCATACATTGACAAATATATTTGCACACACGCATACACATACACACACACATATATATATATAGTTGATGTCCTTACGATTGAAAAAAATTACTATACATAACCTTAAAAGTCTTAAATCCTTTTTGAATATAAAAGTGGGTAGAAAAAAACATATTTTTCATTTTTGGAAAACAATATAAACAGGAAAAACATTTTAAAAAAGAAAGAAGAAAAAAATGAAAAACGTACATACATACGTACATCAAACGACTATAACAACAAAGAATGCAATTCTGGTATTATGCATGACGAATGTGTATAAAAATACATATGGGGAAAGGATATTTGTGATAGTTTCATGAAGTAAAAGTGTATGTAAAACGCTAATTACTGTTACAAGTACATATTTGGAAGCATGTTTTTTAATGTCTTTTTAATTTATCGTTAAATGGTGTATAATATGTATATAATAATACATACAATATGCACAGGTAATTTAAAAATAATTTATTCCATTATATCGGACGGTTGTAATTATATGTTGTAACGATTATATTTTTCGGTTCGCGAAACGAATATTTATTGTTTTCTCGTTTTTATTTTTGTTATCAAAGTAAAAGAAAGTGCCGATGTACAGTTTAATTAACGACGTAAAAAGGGAAGTGCAAGGGAAACATTTATTTATATACGAACATTGTGCTGAAAGCAATCGGTTTTAAAGTATATTATTTTGTAAGTTGTGTTTGAAAAATGTGAAAAACCATAACTTACCAAAAGATAAATATAATCACTAGTAGATTCTAATCTAAGATGTAACGAAACAGATCGTCGGTTTGATAACGTGCATGAATATGATAAGGGAAAAACAGATCCAACTCCAATCTCAGCTGCTGTCAAAGCAACACTGAATAACCCCTTTCGAAGAGTTCTGTTATGACTTGCGTTGGCTGCCGGGTACTATGAAAATCAACTTCCCTTTAAGGAGCGTGCGCAGCATTATTTATTTTCCGATAATGCGGTCGATCGTACCTGTATGATGGGCATCCATTTTTTTTTTCTCATTACAACTCCGTGCATGAAATTTGAGAAATATACAAATCAATTATTATCAATAATAATTATTATTATCAACAATACTGTTTGTTTAATTAACATTAATAATCAAATGTATGTAAATGTAAGTACGTATAAAATGATATTGCGATGCTTTTTATAAAGTCAGATACATGTAGAAAGTGTTAGAGGAAAAACATATTTCAACATGTACGCATGCATGTACGTCTACATTAAATGTAGACATATTTTATTTAATAACTTCGAACAGCTACGACTTATTGCAAAATCGATTATCTTCATATTATCAAATCTTTATTTATCGACAATTTATAACTATCATGGTATATTTCGGCCGAAATGTTTCTCTAGATTGATTTTTAATTAGAATTCGCTTGAAGCGCATACGCATATATGTAACAAAATAAAATTAATTTCTCATAATACAAAATAAACAATTGGGTATGGATAGTTAAGATTCCGACGTGGCTAGAATAGCAAAAATGAATAACAAAAGTCAACTGTGTATCTGCATACATTTTGAAATTATAAAAATAGATTTTTTTTATATCGTATCAAAAGAGAATTAGAAATAAAATTTTATACTTATAAAGAAATAAAATATTTTGTATTAATTATTTTTTCATGTTCCTATCATTTAATCTGCACGTAAAAAATTCTCATGGATTGTTTTCTTGTTTTCTTTTCTTTCTTCTTACATGCATATAAATTATGTTAATTGCTTTCCGAGAATATTATATTATTATACTTGTTGTCTTTTTTGAAATTTGTAAAATATTGAGTTAAATTTTAAAGACATTCATTTAGACATTTAACGTCTACAGATAATTAGGTTTTAAAGTAATAAATAATATTAATAGATTTTAAAGTAATTAGTACTCACGTCGATGAATTTGATGGATATTATTCTGATTGAAGTATTCTTCCAAAGTTTTGCACAAGTATGTCGATCAATAATAAATTTGTTTAATTTATCTAATTAATGTCTAATTTATAATTTCATCTATTTCGTTTAAAAAATTAATATTAATCGGAAGATTTGCGCAGTTTTTGACCGATTGCATACGTATAGAAAAAAGAAAGTTAATCGTCGATGATTATTTAAATATATATTATTTAATTATAATATTTGATACAAGCATTATAAATATAATTCAATATGCACAGCCTTTGAAACGTTTGAAGCATTATAAACAAATAGACTTGTATTGCAAATGAGTCAATTATTTGGAACTGGTCATTTTGTGTCGATAAAATGATACGCAATTATCATGAAAGTGTTTAATTCAGCCTTTATTGTATAAATATATCACCACAAAATGTTATTAGAAAATTACTTTTGCAATTTGTAACAAGAGAAAATAAAAGGAGAGAAACTGAATAGAAAGTTTGTGAAAATAATACAATGAGATGAAAGATGAGGAAGTAAAGACAAGGTAAAGAAAATATTAGAACTACATTGTAAAGAAAGTTGTATGATACAAATACGAAAGCAATCAAGTCTGTAAAATATTATTAATTGAACCGATGGATAATTGTTACATATAAGTTTTCTTTAGTAAGCATTTTTCTTTAAGTATTTTCTCACTTTAAATCACAATTTATATCAATATTAATATTAATATCAACGGTTAGTGCTATTACTAATGGTTACGAGTCTCAAGCATCACAAAGCTAAATGATTTTACGTTGCTACTTACATGATGTAATAAAATATATATATATATATATATATATATATATTTTTACTAGATCATGTAAGCAGCGACGTAAAGTCATTTAGCTATATATATATATCTTTTCTTTAAAATCTTTTTATAATTACTGTTTCATTAAGATAATGGAGAATAATGAAAATTGTTTACTGTTTTCATATAAAAGTAACTTATCTTATTCAGTCATAGCACACCATTGTAAAGAATAAGCGTAATTGTTTTCATTTATTTCTTTTCCAATATAACCCACAATCTGTACATTAAATCATTTCAAGTTCTAATCATTTACATAACGAAATTATTCGAATAGGATGTTCAAATTAATATTTTACCTACAGTATTGCCACAAAATATTTGTTTCTGAATTATCTATTCTTTGAAGAAGTGAATAGAGAATAATAATAGAGTAGACATATATATATATACACAGTCTCAAATAACAGATTATGAGACTTTTTTCTTTTTTTCATTTTTTTTCAATTAATAAAATATTCTTTCTTTGCAAAACCAGCAACATCAATATATGTAATTATTTACAACACTATTGATTTTTCTGGCTTTTTGGTAAACGTTTTGCTTTTATAGAAAATATTAAATGTTCATTCGCTAACTCGTCTATTTTGCATTGCGAGGAAAAAAGAAAATTACGTGCAACATTGCATGTGAATTTGAAACACGAGTTACGTACAAAATATTTGCAAAAAAAAAGTTCGAATCGTTTCAATTCTGCTATAAATCTTCATATTTTCTTGCATTAAAAATAAAGTGTTACGATTGTATATTGTTGTTAAACGGATAAAAAAACAACGAAGAAAATGTATATATCTAAAAATACGATAGCATTTCGAACTGAAATTGTTGTATATAACAATCTTTAATTTATTATAAAGATTTCTTGGAAAAGAAAATAAAAAATAAAGGAATTAACAATCACATCTCTCTCTCTCTCACTCTCACTCTCACTCTCACTCCATCGGAGAGTATAAACTCTTACATTACCGTGCTTAATAATAATCATCCAAAAGTATTATTCTAACAAAATTATCTTCTTTCTTTTTTTATCGTTGCGCTTTCAAATTAGTTGTTGTAAAGATCGAAAGACCAGTTGTTGTACGTCTTATTTTTAAATATCATAGGTAAAAAATGAAATAAACTATAAATCGTATATGCCTTTATATCACATTCAGCGATATTGTACGCCTATTTTGGAAATAATAAACACAAAAAGACATATTTCATTAACAATACCAGATAATATAAAACACATGATATAAACAAATCATCATACTGATTCATGTTATTACAGAAGAGAGTTTTCGTAACAAAATTTCTTCGATTCATTATTTCTTCGTATTTGTGGAATCTTGTGTTATCAGGAAGAAATTTCACTAGTCGCCACTTTAGTGATATTTTTCTTATAAGTCTTTATGTATAATTTGAATAATCAATATCAATATCGTATGGGTTGCCAAATACCGGTGGTTTCGTCCCGACGATAATAATGGGGTCTATTATCACGGAAGACGGTGACAGCCGGAAATTGATTGTCCTGTATATATTTGAGCGTAGCGCGTACCTAGACAAATTATTTCGACGAAGGTGAACAAACAGGAATAAAACATACATCAAGTTAAAAATATTTATTCCACCGTTAATCTTGTAATTTAATTTAACAGGTTATATTACATTACCTGTGATACAAAATGTGGCAGTTCGACTTCCGGCGCAGTCGAAAGATGTTGTAGAATAAATTGATCGGATTGTGCTAACCAAAGGTCGACTCCTCTTAAAGGATCATAGTTGAATGGTCCGATTCTGAGTAAACCAAGTGTACAGTCGTAAACATCCAAAACCTATACACGATATTAACGATATTAACCATATAAAATTTGGATCATTCTCATTATATGTTACATATATTATTACTTACAGTTAACATTATAACTAATTTATTATTTTATTTAACAGAATTTGTAACGAATTCGTTACAATTACAGAGTCGATTTAGATATACTGCGATTTCTTTGAAATATTTTTACATACGTACTTGTTGACCTCCAGTTAAATGCCTAGCGCATCTCAGCGCTTGATCGGGTCCCTTATCAGGAAAGGTTGCAGGGAAAATCTCGCCTGTTTTTACATTCAAACCAATGCCGTATATTACCGGCCAATGGATACCACCTCTTACTGTAGTGTTTAATTCGCCTACACAACATAGAGTTAGATCGATCTCCACAGGCTGTTTGTGAAATGCCGCTAAAATCGAAACAAAATGTCTCTTAATATTTCATCGAAGTAAACATACAAGAAAAGAGAGAGGAAAAAAGTGAAAAAAAACTTACAAAGAATATTGCAAAACAGTTCTTCGGAATAATTTCTTGGATCGGAATAACCACCGACGAGTTGTAGTTCTAGACGACCCTCAGGAAATCCAAGGGCAAGCTCGGTTACTCTCTGGATCATCGCTGCTGCCGCATCTTCTGTGCCAGCTCCATCCAAGTGGGCCAACGCAGCAGCACCTGAACCTGGGCAAGACGATCAAACGTATTTTGTATTGATTCATAAATATTGTACATTTAATATGTGCCCGCATGTTTGTATAAGCACCCACATGGCGCGTGTATTCAATTGTCTTCATTCGTTCTAATTATTCATCTATGTATTGTTTTTAATAATTGTAATTATAATATAAATAACTAATACATTAACACTTACCAGAATGCCTTACGACGACAATTATACAGGTGGTCATATCATCCGAGCCGATGATGCTTACATTTTCTAAAATAAAAGAATAAAAAGAAAAAAGTTAAGACTAATTGACAATAAAAATAACTTTACAATCAATCAACTAAGTAGGAAAAACTAAACTATTGCCTGACAGCAATTTTTTTTTGTACGATAAATAAAATATAGCAACGAAATGTTTCACTACATTATATTTCTAAGTCTAAGTCTTTTCCGTTTTGAATTAAATATACAACAATCTCCCTTTTGATGATGGTATAAGAGAGAATCACCCAGTATCGACTAACTAGGTTTCATTTTTATTTACCAGATATTAGTACTTTATTTGAATGAGCAAATAAATATCACAATCCTAAATATTATCAGGAAACTTTTAGAATTATATTATTTACTTCACTGTTCGGGAAATAAATTTATAGATTGATATTCAGTAAGTTAAAAATTTTTTAAAGTTAATTTTTTTCAGGCAGGTAAATGATCCTGTTTTATTTATATCTCTAATCTATTAAATATCCGAAAAGTCTTGTAATTTTTTTTTTTATATATAATACACTATGATCTAATGTGTTTATCGTACAATATCGATCATTGAGCTGTATTGCTCAAATTAATTAACAGATTGCCAACCAAAGAAAACAAATTTCTTTTATTTGCAAATTCCATCTGTTGGCAATTAGAATTAAATTATAATATGATCGTTTAGTCGTTCTTCTAACTTTTTCCGTAGAAATATACATATCTGAAGTTCTAAAACAGATTGAATAAATAACGAATACATAGATCAGGCAAATATTCATTATTTTATTTGCGATATCTGTAAAAATAAAATTTGAATAAAAATCTTCTATCATACTAACTATGTGTCTCTTTTTTAACATTGTTAATCATTTAGATCTAAAAATTTACTAATTTAATAATTGGTCGATTCTTTTCCTACGATAGTTACTTTTTTACTTTTGCAAATTATCAATATTTATTGTTAAATCTAAAAATAATTTTCATTCAATTAATGAGTTCGATTGAAATGATGAATTCATTTGTTGTTTGTTGAGTTTTACCTAAAAGTCATATATCAGAAGAATTTAGAATGGTGGGTACTGTTTGATTCTCTTCTGTTGATTTATTTATGTATTTGTGCCACCCTTTAATATATTGAACTATGCAGTATATTATTCAATTAACTATGTAATAAGATTTCCGAATGAAGTGACAAACAGAAAATAAGATATTTTTAAACAAAGTTACAAAAAGTTTATAAAATAACGTATCTTTAATTAACAAGGAAAAGTCACAACAGTCCGAATTCGATTTGGATGAAACTTTGAAAAATTGTCAAAAATAACAGATGCGTATTTTTTTTTTTAGTTATGATTCAGCATTAAAAGATTCATCAAAACTTTGGAATTGGTTTGAACATCCTCGGAATTTTCGACATCAAATTTTTTTTATTACATCGTGTTCTACTTGTTATAAGGAGAAAAAGTTTTCAAAATTCAATCATTCTTTTGGGAAAAAATGTTAAAGTTTCATTAGTTTTCGAACTCACTTTATTTGTAATGTTCTAACTCAAAATTTGTTTACACTTTACAGCAGTCTTACAGTGTCTTTATTGGCTCTCTTATTTTATTATTCACGTGTTATTACCACTGATTACTATTATATATGCTTTTTGTTCATAAGACTTGATGGCAATGCAATTTTTTTATTTGCAGGAAAAAAGTTGTTTACAATTCGAGTGAATAGATTACAAATCCGTTACAAACAGTTAAAACACCAAATTGAACGTGATTCAATTCGGGTGAAATGTAGAAATTTTATTTCGGGATTATTTTGAATAGCGAAGAGAAAAAAACAAAAAGAAGAAGGAAGAAAGACATGAGATGTATAATGGTCTACGTGCAACGATAGATATTATTTCCCCTGTATCTAACTGTAGAATGTAAGCATGTTACAAATAAAGTGAGTTCGAAAACTAACGAAACTTTAACATTTTTTCCTACGAAAATAATTAAATTGTGATTTATGGTTTCTTAGAAATATTAACCCGGGATTACCCACCTGGGGGTCTAGCGCAGGTACATCCCGGCGACTAGACCTTCACGTGGGTAATCCCGGGTTAAATAGAATATAATACAATAAAAAAGAATTTGAAAATTGATTTTGCAAGCCACTTTTTAAACAGATCTCTACTAATTTCAAAGTATAGAATTTATTTATGTAGAATCTTTCAAAGCTATAACAAATAATTTTTTGATACTCTGTACGTAACAACACTGCAGACAAGCGTCATATTATGTTACTCAACGGGCCACTGACAAATATATTTATTATATGATCTGTTTAGGTGATTCTACATTTGTAGATTCGTCCAGATTTATTATTGTTATTTATTGTTGTTATGCACTTATGCAGTCAGTACATGGTAACGAAATCTGATGTACGATCCGTTTTTTTAAATTTGTTTACTGATATCAATACACATAATTCTCTAACGTTAGTTCGCATTTCAGTTGAACAAATGACAATTAAGACTCAGTCTTGGTACACGAAAATGTTCAAACTTGTTTAAGAGATAGCACGTACTTCCTTTGAAGTGGGCCACTTTATGGACATTCATAGGAAACGGCCAAGTCAAGGAACGAACCATAAATATAGAATGTTTCTTTTATCTTACTCATCCCAATATCTTCGTTATTTTTATCGGTCCAAAAAAAAATATGTCAAGACAAAATTATTTAGTTTCAAACAACAAAATTATTTTTTTTTCGAGTTTTCAAGTCATCGTTGTTTCTTAAGTAGTAATGATATATTTTTCTTTTCGTAGCCAGAGAAAAATGCATTTCACATGTGTTTCATACATTGTCTTTCAAAATATAAAAAAGTTTTGGAGGAAAGTGATCAATTGAAGATTTGTTTATTTTTCATAAGTGTTGGCTTTAGTTTTGAAAAGCGTTAAGTCTGAATCAACAAGAAATCGGATATTTATTCCCAGATATTAATAAAAAACTTTTGGTACAATACATTGAATTTTGTCTATACAGATGTTATCAATGCATAGTTTTTACTGCAGTTGTTACTGTCAGAAGTAATCATCAAGATGATACGATATCGGCCGCAGTATCTATAAAATGTCCCATCTATAATCAGTATGATTAAACTTCGTTTCCAATAGAAATGGGAAACTAATTTTTAAATTTTTTTAAATTTGTAAGATTTCGGAACTATCGAAATTTGAAATGATAATTTTATTTTGTAATAGGAATGTGTTGTCTTAAAAATACTCCTATATATATATTTTTATTGATTACAAACAAAATACAAGCAAAAACATGACAACATAGAAAAATATCTAATCCAGTTTGTTTAACCTCTTGCGCTGGAATGACGTGCCATGCACATTTTGTTCCAAAATTGTAATATTTTCTCAGTTTTAAGTAAATTTAAGTAAAATAAAATAGGCAAAACAAATAATAAGTTTATTATTTCTCCATAATTTCTATCCAGTGATATCATACCGACGAGTTAAAAAAGAAAGCGACGAATTATTGTATACGGTTTGGTTACTCGTTATGGTCCGCAATTAGTTGCTAGCACAAGTGGTTAAGAACACTAATATTCGAAATCTTTCTGAATTTGATCTACTTCTTTTCTTGTCGACTATTATTTCGGCTATACTAAAAAGTCTCTCACATCATATTATTAATTCTAGTGTAATATTTCTTTTTTATACTTTCTTTAGGTTTAAATATTTTACACTGTCATTCTAAAATTAGTGAAGTATATATGTATTGCATCGAACATTTGAGGTACATTTGAATCGAACATTATTTATTCACGCTGCAAGTGATTCTTTATTCATTGATTTTATGGTTTTTTTTTTTACTAAAGTTTTTCAAATCACGAAAAAACTCGGAATTCAAAACACTTTTGGGTTTTAACGTTGCGAATAATCAATCCTTAGTTTCCACTTTAAAAAAAATTTTTTTTTTTATATTACTCGTTAAAAAGTAAAAGTTGAAGTTGGAAGTTTGTATTATAACACTGACTAAAAAGATAAATTGCACATTGAACGGAATCTCAAGATCTGAAATACCGACTGGGAGAGAAGTCACTGGCATTGTTGACTACCTAACAATGCACAGAGGATATGTTATATACTTTGTCTGTGTCACTGGTTTTCTTAGCATATTCTACGTTTGAACAGTAAATTGGAGAATTATGTATAATGATGTAATAAGTAAAATGGTGAAAGTTACTTAAGTAAAATGAAATCCGTTGCCAAATTGTATATTTCCAATTGTAGATTTCGAAACGCGAAATTAGTATCTGGAATTATTCTATTTTATATTATGTATCTGTGCATACAGATTTCCGGACAGCGGTAACTAATCGAGAATGCTATTATTTTTGTACGGTTTTCTGTTTTCCACTGTTTTTCATACACTAGGTTTCGTAAAATTATTTTCCGAACAGTAAAATTCCTGAAATTAAAATTTTGTATTTGATTTGGTTGTATATTATAGGTGTACTCTTTCATATCCTTCATAACACTTTTCAAATATCTGGACTGGCGGGGGGGGGGGGGGGGATTATTTAAAACAATATCCGATAAATACACATTTTAGTTATTTTTCCGAATTCTGTCTATTTCAATGTAATCTTTTCCTTAAACACTTTTTTTATTTTTTTTATTATTTAATATTTTTATATTACTAAATTATATTACTAAAACAAGAATATTATATTATTAAAATAAGAAATAAGGAGATGTTGGAAAAGTAATGTATTTTTCCAAAAAAAAAATACATGTTATAATTTTGGCAAAAAGTGCTCGTTTTTCACTTGAGTTCAGTGATTAGAGCAGCCAACATTCAATCGGTTAAATATTTTTTTCTTTTTTTGTATAAATAAATGAAAACATAATAATTTTTTAATTTAAACGTATGCTGCATTCAGAAAAGTTTAAAATCTAAATATAAACTCACAAAGCCTCTTTCCCGCCTAGACCTTTAAATGTTTACCTTTCTCAAAGACAATATATATTTATAAACTAAAGAAATATTATGTTTTCATATATATTAAAAAAAAAAAAAAAAATTTGGCCGCTCGGATACTGGACTGGGATTTGAATACTTGCTAGACAATTGCTCTATCTATTGAACTATCCTAGTAAAAAATGAGTATTTTCTCCTAAAATTATAAATACATATTGTATCTTCTTTTAGTTTGAAGAAATGATAGAGATATACATATTGCTTTCTCAATCTTCCTCGATTAATTTCTCATTCTAGTGATACAATAAAAAGGAAAAAATTGCATCAAAATAGGCAAAATTCAGAAGTCACCAAAATGTACATTTACTAGAAACTCTTTTATTATTTCATTAACTCAAAAACAAAGGTAAAATTTTTTTGAAATTCTTCTTAAAAAATTTCATATCGATCGGTCACTGGTGCTTTTCAGAACAATATTCCGAACAAGATTCCACAAGTTATGTATAATTCGTTATAGAATATCTCACTGTATATCTATAACGGACGTCACGGCGCAACGTATAGTTTCAACGCTAGCACTTCTCCAGCCTAAGACGTACACATTTGTTATTAATCTTATTACACATGTTACTTTATTTAGTGATAACGACGTTCGATGTAAATTCGACGTAAATTTGTCACCACTATTTGTTAAGGTAACGTCCAGATTTGTTACTATATTTGTGTTACCATTCGCTGTGCCAGTAAGAAATATGATAAGAATATGTAGTCTGTCCTTTGTTATTATATATCGTGATTCATTACTTGATTCGATAATTATTTAGAAAGCGGATGTCATCACCGGTTTCAATGATTTTTAAACATGTTGCAAAAATCAACATTTTGAACAACCTCCTTCCCTTTGCATGTAACCGAATTCTCTTAATTCTCGAAATATTTACAAAAATAAAACTGCTGCTTTCTAAATATGTAATTATCTTTGATTTGACTATTTCGATAAATAATGACATAGTGGTCCATTTTGGAGGAAATATTTAACGCACTATCTTTCGAACGAATTTGGATATCAGTAAACAAATTTAGAAACAGATTCTGCATCATAAATGCATAAATATGTATACAGTAACAAATGTGAACGCATCTTTAAACAAATTTAGAAATAAGTCCTGTATCGAACTTCATTACCATTAAATATCTACATATGTATGTAAGTAACGTAAATAGCAGTATATATATATATATATAAATGTGGACGAATTTTTACTGATACCTGATACTCAGACTCATAACTCTTTACTGTTATTTTATTATGTTCTAGTTGAATAAATGATAAAAAATCTCGGTACGTGAAGATAACTAAGCTTCTTTAAGAAATAAAACGTTACTTCTAAAGCGGGTACTCATAAAGCGGGTTATTTTTTTCTGGATTTATTGGAACAATCGAATTAAGTATGTAAGTAACTTCACACTGGATGAATAAAAATAGCTCGCAAATAGTTCGCTAGCAAAATCATATTACAGATACGTACGTTTTTCATGTACTACCTTTCAGGGAAAAATTGTTCGCTATTCGTTGTTTCAAGTATCCACAGCGAATATGGCTCGTGAACTGTTTGCGAACTGTAGTATGGATTCAATATAATGAATTACGAGATGTAGTAATAGGGCACACCATCTACATTTCTTATCATGACATATTGGGTAACCGTAGTATAACGAAACAAGATATGATAATAAATGTATGCGCATCCTCTGTCGCATGAACGCTACGCAGTGTTGTCACCAATGCTGTGAACGTTAAAAAAAGAATTCTTAAGCTAACTACTGAGACAACAGGATGCATCACGAAATAGCCCCACATTATTTTAGACACTTCCAATGATTTGGCAAAAAAAGTCTCAAACAAAAGTTAAATAATTTTCAGTCGGCTACACAAAATTTCTAAAAATTTATTTTTTCATTAAAAAGTCAAGGTTATTTTATATTTCACACTATATGTTATATATCACGTTATACTTTTTGAATTCACAATGTTGAATTCACAATGTTAATATCAAGATGGCCTACTATATCATGTTCTTCTTATGACCTTGAATTCAGGAATCACGAATTGTTTGACGTGTAATGACAATAATATGTGTTGCAAAACGTGGAAACCATTTCGAATATTTACTCTCATAATTATGTAAGTAAATAAATTATGTTGTAAATAAAATTTAATTTTCACTTGTGTTATCACGTATTTTTCATTTTTCTTTTCTCTGATTAAGATACAAGGATGTTATGTTCTATGTACAGTGCTGTTTTTAGAATAGAAAACTGAATTTTTGTTATACAGGGTATCCCGTTTGAAAAGTCCCACGCAATTATCTCCTAAAGCCAAACTATTAGATATAGATAAAAATGTTTCAAGTACAACTTACTTTGTTTCAAGAAGTACCTTATAATGATCATAAATCTTGGTCTAGGTAGATATGCTTCCGAGATTTTTAAGATGACCTTGGATTTTTAAACGAAACAATGTATTTTTCTTCAAATGAACATATAGCCTATTCCATGATTTATCATATGTAAAACATTCTGAAACATGGGAGATAGAGTAAATCAGTGCATTGACATTCAAGATCACTATTTCAATACGAAAAACAAAACAATAATTTTTTAGTAATTCAACGCGGATAACTTTTGAAAGGCAGTAAATGACCTCGAGTACAACATATAATAGGTTGACGAATTTCTCTGATGGAATGGGAACTTGAATTCTCGAAAAATGTCCTCCTCGAAACAAAATAAGTTTTACTTGAAACATTTTTTTCTATAACGAATAGTTTAAAGTTCAAGAGATAATTACGTAAGACATCCTGTGTGTAGTTACTCTATTTCAATACTTCAGTTTCAAATGAATCTAAATTAACTTAAATTTTCAAATTTCAGTTTCACTTTTTGAAAATCTTTTTGTTGAGTTTAGCATTTTCTGCTAATATGTTATAAATTTTATTGAAAAAAGATTTTTTTTATCTGCTGTTTCCGAATTCTTAAAAAATCAAACTTTGAACAGTGAGTTCACGCACTTTAAATTTTAATTATTAAAAGAATATTTACGTATCTATTATTTTCTGCTCATCAAACCTGCAATGTTTCATCTAAATCCGTTTACAATCTTTCGAGAATTGATATTTTTTGTTAACTACGTATTCTATTGCATGTACATACATGTTCCTTTATTTTGGATATGTGCATTCATGTGAAAGAATTCTAACCCATCGCACCATTCTATAGTGTAGATTCCTATAGTGTAAATGTATATATATTCGTGAAAACACGGAGCTACAGTTAATCAAACAAAAATTTTGCTAGTTAACTCAGCATTTAGTTATCATTATAGTACAAGTGGGATCAGAGAGATTGTATAGCATAAAACAAGAAGAAAGTTAAGAATGAATGCGCAAAAATTGCGTTAGATGCTTTGTTTCTAAGAAAAACATATTTGAAAATCAATTGTATTCTCATACACTTAATTAATCATTAGCACTATGGATTTCGCTACTGCTACTGGCTTCTTTTGTATACAATATCAAGTTTATTTACGATGTATGTTTATATTTAAAACAAAGAATTATCGCAGTTTTTGAAGAAATAAAAATGTAAGCTACGCTGCAACAGCAAAATTTGATTCAGAGAATACAATTTTGCACACAATAAAGCGGTCAACATTTTGAATAATAGGTAATTTAAAAATTGTAAAAAACCTATTAAAAACTACCAAACAATCTAAGTACAATTAAAGCCATAATATCCACTTTATTATCATTATTGACTATATTTAACTTATTTTCTATGCATCATAATAAGTAAATATTAATAGTAAGTTAGTTCTAATATGCACAATAGTGGTTTATGGTGAATTTGTAATGTCAATTTTTAGTTAGTTAATGCACGCAAATGTATTTTTCTCAAGAACTCCTTAACGTAATTTCATCATTCTTGATTTTCACCTTGTTTTGAACTATACAATTACCTTGACTCTATTTGTATTGTGTAGGATCTATCTGTATGATTTATTACTAAAAATGTAGAGTTTTGAAAAAACTAAAAGACTAATCCTCATAAGCAATGAGTTAAACATATCTTCCATATTAAGCGAATGAAAACAATGAAAATTTATTTTGCCTGATGAATGAAAACGTCAAAATTTATTTTGCCTGTTACTCTTCAGAAATAAATAAGTATATGTAGATGATAAGCGCAAATACAGGTATACTAAATGAGTATATTCCAACTCATTGTCATCAGAACTCGATATCAACTTTGTATTGGAACATAAATATCGATTCGCACTGTTGAATTTAAGTCAACTAGCAAATATAACAATTTATATAATTAATATTTATATAATAATACGATATATATAGAACTGTTGTGTTGTAAAACTGAGTCTTGAGCCTCGAGATTCGAAAGCCGCGGTGTTCAAGTCTTAAGGGTCTAGAATTTTCTGTGTTTGAACCTAGAGCTATAAAAAGTTTAAGTCTTCAATGCTCGAACTCTTAAATTCGGAACTACATACATTCTAGATTGTATATACATCAATGTGTATACAATTATCAAATTGTAAACAGTATCAGAGACTAAGAAATGCCGACAATATTATTTATTTTAACCTTAAGAACGTTGAGATCCGTATGACGTTAAGAAAGCTCCGTATGACAATAGTTCTAAAAACTCAGCCTTTTAAAATTGAGCCTTGAAGCTTCAATGATTTTATGTAACATTATGTAGAACAAATAAATATAGAATACAGTAAACTTGTCGGAGGACAAATAATTTATATAATTGGAGTTCATAAGAATTCATAAATTCTTCACGAATTCACTTTATTAGTGATTTTTCGTTTATATAATAGGAGTTCAAGTTTAAAAGAAGTGGATTTAGCCAGCAAGAGTTCATTTAATCAAACCTTGATTGGAATTTGACTTAAATAGAGTTCGTATAACCGGAGTTTTACTGGTTTATTATTTAATATTTCATTTCATTTAAATATTTAAATAATACTAACTATTAAATCTTTAATTATTAATATTAATATTTTACTTAAATGTTGAAAAGATAATATAATAACTGCGCTCTCTCTCTCTCTCTCTCTCTCTTCTTTTCTCTATGTGTGCGCATGTATAATACATAAAGATATGCAGAAAAGAGGTCAACACGAGTTGTACAGATGCATGCAAAAGTTTATATTTACTGTCGTGTGGCAAAGTAGCGGCCATTTCCCGTTGGCGTACGTAAAGAAGACCCATTGGACCCACTAATTTTGCTGGCATCGAATGAAGTTGTGCTGCAGTTTCACGATATACTGGATGAGCTGCATACAGAGATCTGCTATCCGTTGGAATGTCCTCTTGTAGGACTCCGTTTACCACAAGCACCATTCTGTGCATTAAACCATTTAAATTTTGTTAAAAATTGAAATCACAGTAGTAAATAGTAGACATATCATACATAATTGTATTATATCGTAAAAATTAATCGTAAAAAATAATATCATGCCAAAATATTTTGTAACTCGTCATATACTGCTCACAAAAATTGGGGGATATTTCAAAATGAATATGAAGCAATAAAGAAAGAAGCATTTGATTTTTTTTTCTTTTTTTTATTAAATAACTTTCTTTGACTTGTCATTTGCTTTTCTGATGTTCTTGATGTTCTTTAAAGAAAAAAATCAAATGCTTTCTTTTTTTTATCGCTTCATATTCATTTTGAAATATCTCCTAATTTTTGTGAACAGTATATATTAAAGGGCGATACACAGCTATTTATATAACACAATGAAACATATAAAGCTATTGCTTTCTTTATCAATATTCTCATGAAAGAAAAAAATGGAATGTAAATTTTTAGTTATAATTTTGAACAATAGATTAAAAATAAATATTGAAATAAGAATTAACATAAAATATTTTTAATAGCATATTTTCTCGTTCTAATATTACGTCAAAACTGGTTGTGAGATTGAAAGATCGAAGATCAGCGGCAAACATTGTTGGCATTCGGACTCTGTCGTTTGTGTTAATCGTGTTAACGATAAAAACTCGGAACAATCGTGCCAACTAACCAACCAGTCAATCAACCAACTAGCCAGCCTTCCTCTTAACTTACTCGAAAGGTTAAGGTCATTCGCCTTGAATGACATTCCACGTTTAACCTTTCGTTTGTTTAACGAGATTATTAACAAACCGAGAAATGAAACTGGCGTAAGTTTTCTTGAGATTCACTTTGCTTGTCCTCCCCTAAAATGATTTTCTATCAATACTTTTACTTGCTTCCAAGTAAGAATGTAAAGGTGGAAAATGAAGAAGAAAATATTAACTTGTGTATACGCATTTCGAAACATACTAATAAAAAGATATTTTATACAATGAAACGTTTTGATTTGGTTGGTTTGTATTGACAACTGTTACTATTTAAATTTTCATTATATTTTAATTATAATTTCATGAAGTTTTCGAAAGGAAAATTTAAAAAATTTTAACAAATTATAACAAAAACATCAGAGAAAAGACAGCTTAACATGACAAATATTTTACTTTAATCTTTTTTGTTTTTTGTTTCTTTTTTTTTACAAAGCTCACCTTCTGGAAATAATTATAAAATATTTTTAATCCTTACTTTCCTTGATATGATGATTCTCAAGAAGCAATTTAAAAGATAAAAATCCTTAATGTCTCTTTGTTAATTAATTAGTCCTTAATTTTACAAAATCTTCACGTAATCGGATAATTTACACTGATAGACGAACTTATTGAAATTATATACACGTTTCCATCGATGATATTCAAAGTAACACAGAAGGTAAAACATCGAACAGAAGTTTGATTCAAATTTTACAACTGAAATGAGTAGATAGTAAATGTGCTAATTAATATTTCGCAAAATTGACTGGTAGTCTCGCATGCATGCGAGCAATTTGTAAAACAACACAGATACACAAAATCGAAGGAGAGTGTTCAATTATAGTATATGATGCACAACGTTTATAACAGAAAAATCAATCATAATTCGATCACAAAAGAACATTTGGAAGAATATTGATCTTAAATCAAATACACGGCTACGACTAAACATTCACAGCAACGTTTCATTCAATCGTCGTCTCAGTTAAGCTGAATTCATTAACAAATCGTACTAATTATGGCTTCTATTATCGGTTAAAATGCCGATTGGTTGATCGACGTGATCCATACGCGGGTAGTGGGATGGGTTAAAATCCAGTCAGGACCAATCGAAGCGGATGGTACCGATCAGATATCGAGTCGCTGCGCCGCCGCCGACACCATCATCATCATCATCGCTGCCGCCGCCGCCGCCGCCGTCGCCACCACCACTACTGCCACCACCACCGCTACCACTACCACCACTACTACCATGAATAAGAAAATAACATGTTTGCTTCGCTTCTATTCTTCTTTTTTTTCATCATCTCTTTCTCACAAAGAGTCTTAAATCAAAATTTTTGCAAGGCAATTTCTTCCTTTTTGCTTATTTGTTTATTGTAAATGATAAGTACATTTAGAGATGCTTCGAATTTGACCATCACCAGATCAATGGTAATATACATCTAATTCAACGCATATATTTTTATTAAAATTCGTTGGAATGCTACATCAGTTTATATCTCATACTCTTGTTTGACTTAAAAAGTACACTTACTTGTATACTTAAAAAATAACAGATAAAGAAACACTTTAAAGCTGAAATTTGAATTGTTGATTTTGAAAAATTCAATTATGCAAATATGGAATTTTCCATATATTTTTTTTCAATTACTTATCTAGAGTTAAAGAAATTATAGAGAAAGATATAAGAATCGTAAAGAAAAGATAAACATCAGAATAAGGATGCAGTCAAATTGCGCATGATTATATAAACTGTATTTTAATGACTTTTATCTTGATCAGTCTACATATTCATGCTCTTTGATATTCCTAAGTTTCACATCAAATTTTTCCTTTCCTAAAACAGTTTTGAACAACTATCATATAGTAGATCTAAATTATATAGTAGAATTAAATTAAACTTGGACTAAAGTTGGAAGAAAGAATGTCTACTTTTTCTTTTGTTCTAAATCTTACATTCGGCATGATAGTGTATATGATACAATATATTAATTGTATATTTTCATGTTAAAATGAAGGAATTAAAAATTGAGTTTTTAGTAATATATAACATATAATTTGTAACATAATAATATAATATATAAATAATTTTTAGTATAATTAAAAATAGTCAAAGTATAATTTATATTATAATTTTTTTATTATTTTATAAATATAACGTATACCTACATGCTTATGTAAATTGGCAATATTTTTGATTCTATAGGGGACATATTTCATTATAATAAATAATGAAGTTTGTTGACTCGGTTTCATTAGGTGTACTAATAAATTTTAAAGCGTTTCTTCGAAAATTCAAGTTTTATTTGTGAAAAAATAAAACTGCATTTAATAATTAAAATATCCTCAACTACTTTAGTTGTTGCCATCTGTCAGACAGTTTACGAATTCCAATATTGAAAAAAAGCGATGAAATCATACTCTTCTCTGCTTCTTCAAATGTTTTAAAACGTGCATCAGACAAAGCACTTTGCATTGATCGAAACAAATGATAATCAAAAGGGACTATATCTGAACTAGACGCCGGATCCTCCAAAACTTTTCAACCAAGCGTCCATAATCGTTTCTTTGATCGACATAGCAACGTGAGATCTAGCGTTGCCATGAAAAATGCAATTTTATACGTAATCCTTTGCCATTATGAACGTTTACGACCGATTTCTATCGCATTCTATTGTTATTTGTAGCGATCAACATTGAACAAAGCTTCCAGTTCATCAATTTTAATCTTTATAGACACCGTTACGTTTACAATCGCTAACAAAAATCACCATCTTTAAATCGTCTAAACCAAAACTCACACGTGCTTGTCTCCAAGTATAGAACGAAAATCGATTCATACGTTTTTGTAGCAGTTTTTTCGCTATAAACTCATATCAAATGCCAATGATGAATAAATTCTTTCTTGTTTGCCATTCTCAAACTGCTTAATTTTTATATAACTCATTTTTACAGTATTGCTAAATTAGTTGTCATATTTAATACTGAATCTGACAATTATCATAAAATGACAAAAGAGCGGAAAATGCTTGAATTTTAAATGATTATATGTTAGCCAAAAAACGTTTTAAAACTTAATAAACGATCCAAATCGTCCATCGAGATGAAATTTAGAAGATTTTATATATATATATATATATATATATATATATATATATATATATATATATAAAGAATTTCGTATATAAAATTTGAACTTTGAGAACTCTCCCATTCAAAGTATATAGATCTTGAAGTATAAGGCATTTTCTTGTAATTATATGTATATTAGATTTCAGATTTAGATAGTTGGAACAATAGTATTGATTTGGATTAGGTAAATTTTCGGCTAAGACCGAAATTGTTCTTATCTAACTTTCGTGTACATTATTATATTACGAATACACATACACTAGGTTTTGTATATAAAATAAATGTTAATATTAATTAACAATTAATAACAATTTCCCAATTTCATCTCGATCGGACCGAGATCATTCAAAACAATATCTATAATGACTAGTGTATATACATATACATATATATCGCAAAACATAAAAAAAAAGTTATACTTCTCAAAGTGTATACGTTTTTGGTTGTAGTAATAGTATTTTTTTTTCGTACTTTTTTCTACCGTCGGTAAATAAAATATGGATACAAGTATAATACTTATGAAAGCATGGTTAATGAAAAAATATAGATTGCAAATATCTACTCTTGCCTTCATGTTCATCAATCAGATAACTAGACAGATAAATAGAAGAATTAAACAAAAGAACAAATGTTATATTGTAACGGAAAAAGAGCAGTGAGAAAAAGGACTTAAGGGAAAATAATGAAAAGGTAAGAAAGAAAGAGAGAGAGGGAGAGAGGGAGAGAGAGAGAGGAGAGAGAGAAGGAATGAAAAGAAACATCTTGGTTGTTCGTGACCCCATAATCGGCGGAGAGGTAGATCGGTTGGTTGGTTGGTTGGTTGTTGGTTGGTTGTTGGTTAGCTGGCTGGCTAGCTGCCTGTACAGATCGAACCACACGGAAATCCACTTGAAAAGTAGCCATTAGCTTAATTATTGGCCTTTGGTAGAGAGACTGTGTGCATGTTTGCCAGAATACGATGCAACGTGTCCGACGGTTTTTCTGTCCAATACAATTGGTTAGGAATTCTTTTCCACGACATTTTGCTCAGAATCTATCATTAACTTCGCCAGCTAATTATAATAGTAGCAAAAAGAAACGAAAATGTTACATTGTTCGACGAAAGTGCAATGAAATGCCTATTATGAAAATAAAAGATAAGTATTTGTTAATAAACAAAATTAATATTTATAATGTAATTAAGGATGAAATAAAATTTGAATAACATTTGAATGAATGTTTGTGCGACAGTTCGATGAAAATTGACGAATGTGAGTCTCGATCAATCTTTTGATCAAAATTTTTTATACAATCTTTATTGTTTCCGAAAATATAATTTAGAAACGGCATACCAGAAACTTCTCGTTCTGTGTTCTTTTATTTTTCACCGATTACTTGCAGAACGCACGCTGACTATGTAGCTATACTCGCACCACGTATGTACACCTACGTATATACAGCCAATTATAATTGCACAGCTAGGATGCGGCTACGCAGTTATTTATTTAAGCGTACAAAGGGCTATTAACGAGTACCTTTCCTTGAATCACCTTCTCCGTGGAACTGGTATTCTAATGACCAATGATTTCACTGGGAACATTTACCCCAACTATCCCACTACATGACTTTGCTCGAGCGAAACGAATATTTTCAATCGAACGATTTTCTACTTGGCGTCCATTTTGTTCTGCTTTATTATTTCTAGAACCTTTGATTCTTTGGTTTAGTTCGATCCTTTGCAACGGATAATACGTCTGCTTTTTTTTATTTTAAAAAAAGCGTGTAATATTCAAAAATAATCACGTAATATTTAGAACGTATCAAGTATCGAGTGTAGGTATATATAATCGTGA
The DNA here is from genome assembly GCF_011392965.1 of Frieseomelitta varia. NCBI lineage: Eukaryota > Metazoa > Arthropoda > Insecta > Hymenoptera > Apidae > Frieseomelitta > Frieseomelitta varia. The sequence continues at coordinate 297,293 of NW_025110328.1, read as the reverse complement.
CAATTACCGTTATCATTGTTGTTGTCAAATGTAGAGATAGATCTTAGGTAAGCGAATATGAAATATAATATGGATGTCACAGTTGGTAGTAGATGAAAATTCGTGTTATTATTATGTTAACATTATTGCGTCATATAAAAATTGGCTGAATAGTTAAAACACGACAAATACGTTACAAGAATGTCCATTAATAATTATTCTCACCTAATTCGTATATTGTATGTACACAGTCTATATAATATATAATAGTAACAAAATATAGTATAAGTATAGTAGTATATGAAGTCTGGCGAGCAGGGACCGCGCAAAAGATCAATGGAAAATTTCACGGCGTTGCATCGGTTCGATTGCAAATGTCACGAGTAAAATGATAAATTATTATTACCAACATAGAATTGTTTACGCGAAATAAGGAAGAAGCAAAACGAGAAATCAAATAATGAAATCGAATTATTCCGCAATAACGAGACGAAAAAAAAAAAAAAAAAAAGGAATTGACATCATTTGGTAACGTGTTTTATCTTTGATGAAATTGACTTACGACTCATTGTCAGTTGTATTATAATGATAATTTGATGATTCAACTTTAAAAATTTCCTACTACATATTTCTAGCAATTCTAATTGAGATAAAAATTCGATAATTCTTTTCTGTTGCAACTTATATTATAAAGAATCAAATTAGTCCTTTATTTTAATTAATTTCAATTGTTATTTATAACAAATGCAAATGTAATTTTCATTTAATTACATGCTTGTCTAAATGCTTAATTGAATTTATTTCGAATTTCACGTGACTTACAGAATTTTAATTGCAGATAGCGTAAATAACGAAGTGTGAATAGTGATAAATAGTTATTGCAAATATCGTCTATTAAAAAAATATGAAATATCGTGACCAAATATGTAATAATAACTACTTGCTTCGATTTTATTGAAGACAATTCTTTTTCCTTTTTTCTCGGGGTCGCATGAATTATTAATTTCGTTAATAAATTCCAGCAATAGGTGATTTAGTACATAAATTATTTGAATCAATAGATAAAAAAGATAAACATAATATAAGAAAAGATTACCGCAATTATGTCTACGTGTATAGATTCTAATGCGATCACTCCAAATCAGCTATTACTATTAATCAGTATCATTTATTATCAACGATTTTCGTTATATCTAACAATAAGAATCTACAACACGTTCAACATACCATAATAAATAAATTTTTATTAATAAATATGTTTGTACGTTTGTCGATGAGTTTAAATCTTCGTTGAATTTTTAGTATGTACGTACATAATCTAAGATAGAAAATTTATCAAAAAGGTTATCGACGGAAACCGAGCAGAAGACATTCTAGCTTATCGATTTGTCCTTTTTTACAAACGTGATAGACGTAAATAATTTACGATTCAAAGCGACTTTACTTAAAGCATTCAGTTTTTTTCCTCTTTCTAGATTACAACTAAAAGAAATAAATGACTATATCGTTTCTCGATAAGATTAGTATACGACAAGAGCATTCGAATTATGTCAACAAAAAACCGAAAAATTTGGAAATATTCCAAAATAATACGACTACAGAGCCTAATAATACAACTAAACTATATCTGAACAAACATTCAAAACATTGAGGAACAGAGAATTTAGTTATTTGAATAAGAAGCAAATAAAATCATATACACAGTAAAGAAGAGATATAAGATTCTATAAATGATCATAAATTTCATCTCATCCTTGACTTTCTTTGTTAAATTGAAACAAGCTCAGAGTCAGAGAAATCGAATTGACTGAATTTTTATACTAGAACTTTTATACTAGAAAAAAAGTACAAGCATTGTAACTTGTTTCAGCAGAGAGAATTATTAAATTTATGATCTTCCAGTTGAAATAAAAGGCGATAACGCGTATAATAAGCATACTTAGATAACTACTAACACAAACTAAAAACATGTGTCTAAATATATAAAAACATTTGAAGCAAACCATAAATAATTAGCAGATCGATGTATTTTATAAGAACGGGTTACGAAACGTCGAAACCTCAAAGACTCTCGAAATTAAAAAAAATTTCGAATTTCGAGAAATTGAAACTTTGTACTTTTTTCGTGATTTGAAACTCTCGAAACTTACAACCAGATAAGAAAAAATATAAAGTCAATAAAAAAAGAATCACTTGTAGTGTAAATAAAAAATGTTCGATTCATGTATAATCAAATATTCGATGCGAGACATTTCGCAAACGTTTGGTGGTCGGTTTTTGTTTTTGGAAATATAAACAAATGTGTGATCGGATTCTGGAATGATAATGTAAATATCTAAATCTAAATAAGTAAATAAATAAATCTAGTACATATCTAAATTTAGGAAATTCTAAAAAAAGAAAAAAATTACATTAATCCTGAAAATCTTTCAGTATAGTATATATCTATATACAGCCGTTACTATGATCGACAAAAAAAGAAATAAATTAGCTCCAGAAAGAGCTTTGATGTTCTTGAATAAGAATCTGGATTACATATTTTTATATGCTATTTTTTATATTTTTGCTTATATTCTGTTTAACTGCGCCCAATAACAATTTATAAAAATCTGAAGATGTTAAATGTTAAATCTTAATTTTTGTTTTTTGAAACAAAAAATTATTCTTACAAAATAAAATCAACACTTCAAGTTTTGAGTTTCGAAATCTTACAAAGTTTCGAATTGAAGTTTCGAGAATTTAAAAATTAGTTTCGAATCCATTCCTATTATTTTAAATATACTCTGATATACTCAAATGGTTGCTGTTTTATCTCTAAAATCATGTTTTTTTCAAATAATGTCTTTCTTTATCAAAACACAGTTACTTTTAATAATTCAATGGATAAATACATATTCACAAATATAATATGTATATATATATATATATATTATTAATACATTATATATATTAATTTATAAACATTATTATGTTTGATATATGTATAATGAAGAAAAATTGCAATCAGAATATGATTTTTTCAGTTATTTCGATGGAAACAGAATCGATATGGTCTTTAAAATTATAATAGGAGGATTTTCCGGTACTTACTTTATAATTCTTTTAGTTTTTCTTCAAACTGATTGACACGTTCCTGCTGCCATTTTTGGAGACTATCCTGCTTATGATTTTATTTTTGCTTTTTCTCTGTTTCTCTGCAACATTAAAAAATACGCCAAAACATATTATAATCCACAATAAGTTTTAAAGGAAAATTAAAAACAATTTTTCAATTTATGATTCGAATATTCGCTTAATTTAAATATTTTTGTCATGCTCTTTCCAGATCAAAGTTCGTTAATATGTTTCAAAATACTTATAAAAATATATGCATTTACACATGTAGTTATTAATATGTATCTGAATAAAATTAAATTAGGAATAAAATTAAATTATTTTTAAATTAGGACACGTTTCCTTCTCGTTTCGCTTATTATATTTAGTTCTTATTGTAAAAGTTCTAACAATTAGAATAACTCATCGGTAAATTATAATATGACATGATCGACACAGACTTCCTCGACAATATTTACGATATCGACGCTATTTCACTGATTGTGAGATAAGTTTTCGTCGGCAATCCCTAGTCACTGACATTTTATTCTCACCGATTTCCATAAACATATTTTTCCTATCAACAAACTTTTATATATTATATATGTATTTTGACATATTTCGCACTATGCATATATGTTAGGTGATGAACCACTTGTTAATTCAAAATGTTTATTGATTGATGTTTATTATTGAGTTTTACGAAATCAACAAAAGAAAACGCATTATATTTTACTCAAATGTATATATTACTAACAATAAGTAACATGTATTACATATTCCTTTTATTTATAAAGAAACATTATATACTGTTATTTATAAAGAACCGTTATATTGTTTTTATAAAGTTTAAATGAGTAGACTCTCGACGATTACAAAATTGATGATTTATTCTCATCCTTTATACGATTCTTTCTTTTCTGTTTCTGGGAAAGCTGAAAAGTATTTTTTTTTTTAATGAAATTTTTTATAATTTTTTTTTTTTGTATATTCTTAATTAACTTAAATATTCCAACGACGACCAAGTAATGATTGCAATCGTTGATGACTCAATAAAATTTTGTGTTCTTGAAAAACCGTTTACAATATTGTTGTATATAAAACCACATTTCTGGTGAAAATCGTGAAGAACAAATCACAATTACAAATTGTATATTATTCCCAATTATTAGTCTATATATTGTACATAATATTTTTCAAATTTATTACAACAATAGCCTGAATGATATTTCATTTTAGAATGATTATTTTAGATTGTTAAAGCAATCTGCAATCTCAGAGGATTGTAAAAAAGCAGGGCACGTTGTTTAATTAACAGATTAAATTTTCCATCAGTTTCATACTTTTTTACTAAACTTATTGCTTTGCACTTTACGATATACAGATTTGTACAAATGAAAAAAAAACCTTCCTTTCACTGTTGTAGAAGGAAAAAGTTTAAACTAATTAAAGTTAAATACTAATTTGTCACTAATATTTCAAAATTCCCATTAATACAAATTTAGAATTTAAAGCGTAACCTATTCCATTACTCAAATTAATTGCTTTATCAAATAATAATTCATAAATTTTCTGCCGTTCAATAGGAGAGTTCACAAATTTAATGATAGTTTAATAATAGTTCATAAATTTTCTGCCGTTTAATAGGAGAGTAAAAAAGGAATTGACTTCATGTTTTCAGATTTCCTGTAATATCATGGATGGCATAAAAAATGGCATGTTTAAAAAATATGAGTATCATTTTGAATATTCTCCATCCATGACCCAAAATTTTACTTTAGCTAAATTCATTAAAATTTAAATAAATAATATTTAATTTTAATAATTTATAATGTAATAATAATTAATTTTAATATTTTGTATAAATAATATAAAAGATATTAATAATAATATAATAATATAATAAATAATCTTGCCTTTATAATATATATAAAAGATTTTCCTAAGAATCTAAGGATTCTTATACAACTTACCAGGTAAACTAGGCTCATAGAATGTTTGTGATTCAAATACTTATTTCTCTTTTGTACTTGCAATACATGTTATTAATATACTTGTGTTTGGAAAACGGACGAATTTCGTATTACATTCCTGATAGATGGCTTTCCATCCTTAATTATTTTATTACTGCAACTTTCTATAACACCACGCTTCAATGTTTCAAATGATTATGTTTAGAGTAATCATGATTGCGACTAATGTATTGATTATTTTTGTTTTATAATGTACTTGCAGCACTTTTATATTCACAAGAATTACCATTTTTCTCACATGTCTGATAGTATAAATCAATCTCTATTTCTAGATTTATTAAATATAAAGCTATTAATGTAAATTTTGAGTGGAGATGAGCAATTCGGCAATCTGAATGGAAGTATTTTGACATTGTGTTTAAATAATTTGATATAACATAGCGAACATTAATGTGAACTGATTCAGAAGTGATACTAGAGGCAACTGAATCCTGAATCATAACAACATAGACGTGAACAATGTGTCGATAAGAAAAGTATGTTTATGGAAATATAGAGTCGATGAGGATAGACTAGCATGAAAACCTTAGTGAAATAGCGTCGAGATAGTCTGTGTCGATCATATCATTCGGATTAAAGCTGTTACTTATGAAATACTCGGGTGCATGAGACAGTTGAGACTATATATCTATTATTTCTACTGATATTATTCGGATGTCTACAATGTAATTTATATTTTAGCGATAAATAATAAAACGAAGTAATTATTTTAAATTAGATGTCTTCGTATAAAAGTACTATATTTTCCAATATAGTAGGGCTCATCCGTTTTAAACTAACAATATTTCTAGTTATGGAAAATACTCTTTTAGAGCTGGCAGATAAATATTTTTTAACAAGTTTTATTAATCTTGGATATATTTTTTTCTCCGATTCTCTATCATTCTAATGGGCATAAATTACAATTTGCTTTATTATTTATCACAAACACATCAGTTATGCAAACATCGGATAACATTGTATCGAATATCCGGGTATCCGACGAATCGAGTAGTAATAACTCTAGCCTCAATTATCTCGTAAGATATCTGAATACCTGGGTACTCGGATATCTAATGAGTTACTTAGATGCAAAAAGAAAATATGAATTTGTAAATGAAAATGTAAACGAGTTTATTTGCAGTAAACATATTGAAAAAAGTTCGCTTAGAAAAAAATAAAATTCAAAATTCGTTAAAAAAAAAACACTTTACTGAATGCAGAATGTAATAAACTTTTCAAAGGTACGAAACAATCTCGAATCAAAGAATAGCAAATCAACGAACAAGCCAAATGTTGAATGAATACAAATCTGACATTTCATGTAACGTTATCTAATAAATATGTACATCCTAAGAAATAAAATTCTCGATAGAAAAACCTACTAATTTCTTAAGATATTAGTTCATCAAATCTAAAACAAAGTCTTTGTTGTTCATTATATTCCCATGTATTATAATACATTTAGTGTGTGTAAACTACTACTCGATCAAAAAATTAGGACAACTCACAATTTTAACATTTTTCATGTTCTCAATAAAATTTAATTTATATATATTAGTAAATAAAAATTAATATATAATATATATATAATATGTATATTATTACATACAAATTAATAATTTATATATTATTATACATAGTATTTCCTTACATTTTATTATTGAGTATTTATTGAATGAGAATTCCTATCCGTAATAAATGATTGAGAATCGGATGAATTTTTATGCTAAAATATCAATTACTAGTGATAAGTAATTAAACAAATGTACTATTTACAATAGATTTAGATTATCCAAAAATAAAGGATATGATAGAGTATGTCGGAAATGATACACAATTGAAGTAAAGGGAGAAAATTATTAATTATTACTCAAAAATTACTATTATTATATATAACATATTTAAATGTAATATGTGTGTATGTTTAATAGTATGTGTCTTTAATAGTTAATAAAAATTATCATCAGATTACATTCAGACTCTTAAATTTTACTAAAAGATATTGAAAATTGTAAGTGGCCTTAATTTTTTGACTAGGAATTGTCTTACTTTGTTTTTCATTGCTTTTCATTACCTCCTGTTTCTACGGATAAAAAGAAAAGAGAAACAAAGAAAAAGAAGAGGAATAGTCTATTATACAGAGTGTCTTGCCTCATGGTCAACCGATTAGATGATTCTACATGTAAAAATATGTCGAAAAAAAGAATAAAATTCTTTCATTAAAACCTTGCTTTTCGAGAAAATTGAGTTTGAAAATTTATCGAGTAAATTTGAATTTAACTAATTTTAGACGTGACAGAACAAAATAATTGCCAAAAGGTTATTCTACGCACAAAAACAAATAAAAAACATAAAATAAAATTTTTCTATAAGATGTCCCGTTTTCACGAAAATCAAGTTTGAAAATTAATCATCGTATACGTGTGCTTAAAATAATTTTTAACAGAATGTATTTAAAGTTTGTTTTCTTAAAAACGATGTTTTAAGCAAAAAAACTTTATTTGTAAGCATAAAAAGCTTCCTCAGTATGAAATTATCCAAATTCAAGCATAATTAATAAATTTTCAAACTTGATCCAGCTTTCAAACCAAAAAAGGTTTTAATGAAAAAAATTTTATTCTTTTTTTTTCAACACATTTTTACGTGTAGAATCACCTCCCAATCCATGATTCTTCAGACACACTGTATATGTATACCATATGTTTTTAACTAATGTAACTATACCTGCAACCGTGGTAAGTTAAATTTACATACAGTGGCCCGATAAAGCTGAAACCGACTGATTTTTTAAATATTTATAGGCTATAACTTCCTCCGATTGTTTATAAATGTATTCAGCTATATTAATTGTACAGTATGATGAATTTGCATTTTTTTCTGTATTTTTTTCTACATAGGTAGTCTTGCGCACATAAGCAGTCGACTTGTATATGGACTTCAATCGGAATATATTTAAAAGGCTGTTTATTTAATGTGAAATTACGAATTCAACGACTATTAAATATTAAAAGAGTAGCACAAAAGAAAATGAAAATGAAGAAAAAAAAAAAAAAGGAAAAGAAATTTCGGCACTGATAAATTCTGTGTGACATACAATTTTCTCAAGTATTGCAAACGGTAATAACAATAATAATTGCAGCATCACGCTAATTTATTAAAAAAATGCGTAGTCACGCATATCTAATCTTTGCGTGTTTGCAAATGTATAAGTGAAAAGAATACGGATAGAATCCACGGTGTGGACACGGACGTAAGTACATTTACTTACTTACATGTGCGCGTACACCACAAGTTGGTCCGCATTCCACGAGTGGAACAACCGGTACACGGTCCAGTGACTCTCAAGTTGCATCTCTACAAGATGTGTTCGAATATGATGGAATCGTTATGCAATAGAAGACGAGAGTCAGTGGCCCGTTGGATTCGTGGAAGGTGAGCTGTCCTTCCGGGTCCTCTTCTCTTCTTTTCCTACCTCGCTACACCTTTCTCTTCTCTTTTTTTTCTTTTTGCTTATTTCATTCGTTTCGTTTCATCACTTTCACGTGATCATGTGCTTATAGCTTGTGGATGAGTTGAAATCGAAAGTCGTAACGTAAAAGAAAAATGATGCACAGCTGTTTCTTGTTGCCATTTCTTTCACCCCTATGATTTTGTTTTTTTACTTGTTTGAGTATCTTGATTTTACGAAATAGGATGCTCCTTAATGTTCGTATAACGAGTAGGTTATTAATGATAATAATTACAAGTCGTTTTGTTTGATTAGAACGCACTCCTTTTTTTTAAACATTTAATTCTTTGTTTATTTTAGTATATTGTATTTATAATCCCATTTTTAAATATTTTCATAATATTTCATAGTATTTCTATAAGTAAATAATAATCAATTTAGTGGCACAATAAGTCACAGTAATATGTACGTCGAAGAAAGTACTAAACAATCTACTTAGGTAATAGGTGATAGTAACGATACCTTTGAATGATGATAAATATTTTAACTAATAATTATATGTTTATAAATCTTACTGATAATAAGAAATAATAATTTGGAGAGCTGGATTTCAGCTGGTATCTGAACTTCTAATATCATACTTAAATTAAATTTAAATATAAATTTGAGTTTCTGATTTACATATGCATACAGATCTCATGTATTTCAATTGCCAAGTACACAGTAGATACCTTCTTTAGTATTGCATGCACATACATATATAGCACATTTCTACGTATATGTGATATTACAATACAATAAGCATAGGCATAACAATACACAAGGCAAGGTTAATATATAATTGTAATATATATACAGCATGTTCTCTTTATCTCAAACTTGAAATATCTCGTAGGGAATTTATAAAAAAAAAATAAATATTGTTTTATAAATTGTTTGATATAAAAGGATATATTGTGCTGCAAATTATTTTTTTGTAAATGAAATTGTGTGAGAAACTTCAAGATCAACTTCATTCTTCTAAATACAATCATAGAATTTTTGAATGCATTAATCGATTTATTTGGCCGTTTCCTAAAAATATTAAACTTATTTATCTCGAGAAATCATTGGCTTAGGAAATATTTTAGCTTTAATTTTGTAAACCGTATCGTATGAAAAGCAAGGATACCGCTTATATCTTTCCTTGTCTTTTACATAATAGATTTTACAAAGCTAAAGCTAAAATATTTCTTAAGTCGTTTATAAATCAAAAATTTTTTAACATAATTAGATTAATACTTTTTTTTATAAGGAATGCCTAGATCAATTAATGTATTCGTAATTGATATAATAATTCGTATGATTCCATTTAAAAAATAATCGAAAACAATAATCGATTTCTTACTTTAAGAAAATTTGCATGCATATTATATTTATACTTAAAAGACGCCGATGAAGAAATATGAAAAAATAAAAAAAGTATTGAAAAATTTATTCAAAATGCCTGACATCTGGTTAGATCGACTTTATGCTCAATCCGGCGCATTACGTACTAATTTGCAGTATTATTTAATTCGACATTTAGTATGGTGCATTGAAATAAAATGAATTTTATTAGGAAAAATCATAATACAAAGAATTCACAGTTGATATTAATTTCAAAACTCGTAAATGATAAATGCGGAATTTTTGAAAAGAATTGTTTAGAATTTGACTGAAAATAATACGAGGACGAGCATTTATATAAAGATATATGTAAATTGACGTTATGAAGAGGAAATCGAGTCGTGTTAAGTCGCACATAAAATTGAAACGTTACAGAAAATGATAATATATCGTTGGATGGCAAGTAGCTGTCACAAATGAACTATCGGAAGAGTAAAAGGTTAACACCCTCTACTAGCCTTAAGAGCGTCTTAACTCAGTTTAGTCCGTGACTTAGGAGTGTTTCAAGACCCAAGAGACTCACGTATCCACGTAGCATCAGCATCACTATTCCTTTTCTCATACGGATTATTCATATTCTCAACTCCTCTTCATAATCGCCTGTTTGGCCCGAATACACGCATTTCTTAATCGTCTTAATGACGATTGGAAAGATTTAAAATCTTATAATCCAATCATATTACTTCTCTCAATTTCTTTTAATCAGTTAATGATTACTTTTAATAGAATTTTAACGCAAAATTGAAGAGAACTTGCTCGATATTCGTATCTCAAATGTTTAAAAATTTGGAAATACTCGAAAAGAAATTAAGATCAAATTCGTGGGAAACTGTTAATTTATGATTCAAATTAGTCGAAATACCAAGAATAAGTTATAATTTTAGATTACAAATTATTGAAATATTTTCCTGTGAAATTAGTTGCAGAGAAATTCATAATAATAATAGTGAGAATATAGAGGACTAATACATTGCGTTGACAATGAGTGAACGGCGAAACGTTTGAGAACCACTGGCGGCGTCGCACATTTCGCTAAACTATTTTGCTCCTTGTATCGAAATTAAACTGTTTTTTTATCCTTGATTTCTTCTTGAAAGAAAAATGTCTTTTCTATTTCGTTTCATATACAATTGGAAAATATTTCGAAAATTGATGCAAAACAGAAGTTTGTAATATTGCTTAAAATAGAGTTATAAACGAGTGAATTATTTAAAGTTGTGAAATATAAAAATTTGTTTTCATCTTTAAAAAAAAGAGAAAGAAGAGAAAGAAGAGTGCATGAAACTGATCGTACTTCACTGAAAAGAGATAAAGTAATCATTTCAAGGATGAACAATAAAAGTAGAAAAGTATTAAACAAAAATTGAACGAAAAAAAGATATAAAAATATAAGAGTGGAAAATCGGAATAGACAGTGAAAGAGGAATAGAATGAAAAGACTATGTGAAGAAATAAAACGAATGAGGAATAAAGAGTAAATAAAAGATTTGACGTGTAAACGTATGGAAAAATGAATCGGTGATTCAAATTAGAGTAGACATACTTATATGCACTTTTATCTAAATGTAATAAACCTAGCAAACATATAGTGCAAAAAAACATGCGATATCAAGACTAAATGGTAGTACCGAAGACCTCAAACTAGAGTAATGAAATTCATTCGACTCTCAGTTAATCGACACCTTGTAAAATTACTTTATTTTTCGCTTTACCTAATTCTAATTACAAAAAAATGTTGATAATGTTAAAGAAATTATTTTTTAATTGTTAAAGAAAATATTTTTTTAGAAGTTTTGGGCTAACTTATATATCAGCAGTTCTATCGTCAATCTCATATAATCTCTTATAATCGAAAAGACGATTTGTCCGCTTGCTCCTAGCATATGTACATATGTATATGTTTTGGTGCTTTCATGAAGCTTAAAGAATAATTAAAGAAGAATTTGCACATATAGATATATGTGATTTTTTTCGCAAACAATCAAGTTTCGTTGAAGTTATTTTGATTTTGTATTTAAAACTTAAAGTTACATCAGAATCTACCAATCGATATATTGATGTATGTATACCGACCAATTTGTCGAAAAATAACATTAAAAAAAAAAAACAGAAGATGGAAGAAAGGGAACAGAAACTGGTTGATCGATGAGTAATTTTGTATTGGAAGAACTGTGTATACTCGACAACATTACAGTTAGAGCGCGTGTCGATTCTTTTTATGTAATGCATACACTTAGGTCCAACAGTATACACGTCGCTTGTAAATTGTGCAAGTTGTTCTACGACGTAATTTTCTTACGTACGTGTATATACATCTTTTCATTTGATATCACTTGCATATCAGCTTTGCATACTTCACAAGAAAAGAACATAGGTGTTTACACTAGTCTGTTTCATTTTACCTTAATTGCCTCAACAAATGGTAAAAATTAAATATATTATAATTATGTTTCCCTCTTTTTTATACAAGAGAATATTTATATCAGATATAAGTTACACGTCAAATTACAAAAACAATTCTAACAACTACGCTATTCGACTGAGCTATCTACAAGTCATGACACACGAATTGTAAAAATTCATTTTAAAATCACGTTGCTTTGGTATTAATGTTTATAAACGCGCTAGGAATAATTGCAAAATATTGTCGAGAATTTAATATCTACGGAAACCGAAATTTTTCTACAGTAAATTAATAAATTTCAACATCGATAGTGAATCGATATCGAACAATAATCACGGTAAATATCGCATCAACACTCACCACGTCACAGCAGTCGATTGAACGAATTGTATCCAATTTTGCAAATAATTGGTGAAACGCAGTGTCCAGCGAATGTCGAACCTGAGGTGACGAGGAGACAACGTAAAACAACTGTTACGCAACAGGCAACTGGTTGTATACACACGAGTTACAGTTGATTCGAAACCAAACGTCAGTAGTTACACTGTCATCGTCACCGTCACTGTTGCTTTCGATACTGTTCACATTGTATAGAATATTATCGAACACACGATACAGTAACCAACCAGTTTTGAGTCGGTTAAAATTCGAGGCTGAACGAGACGAAGGACCGACGAGAGAAAAGGTGTAAAGATACAGACAGGGAACATACGATGACCTCAGTAATCATGTCATTCGCGATCACCGTTTCTTACACAATTAACAAAAATAATGAAACTAGCCTGGAGTGACAAGCAGGCAAAAATTGAATAAAATTGAAGGTTCGTATCGCAACTAACACGGTTCCTTTTTCGTTACACTTGCTCGTACAACATCCGTATCGTCCGCACTGGCACTCGCGTCTACACTCGGCTCGTCGTCTCCTACAATCTAACTTCGTCTGTTTCCGTCATTCTTCGACTTTCGCGGCAACACTGGCGCCTCTTCGTGAAACCGCATCTCAACATGTATTTTAAAGCAAATGAATTGCACAGATAAACTTCCTTTTCGAGCAAATAAATTCATAGAATTTTATTCTATTTCATTGCAGGATATTAATTATTTATTTTCTTTTACTTATTAACGTTTCAACATAGACGAGGTATACCTCGTTCATATACCTTGTCTGTGATTTCACGTTACTGGAAAGCAATAGTTATTTCGCTTGAATACGAATATAATACTTGTTATATAGTACTTCATCTAAATATTCTGAAGCATAAAAAAAAGAATTGTAAGAAAAAATTAAGAGAAAAAATTTCTTGAGAGAAATTTATAATTTCATAAAATTTTTAAAATAAACTAATTATAAAGTAACATAATTTATGTATTTATGCTGGATAATCGGTTTTTATGTAATAAAGCAATACAACGGATTGAAATATTTTTTAAAATAAAAATGTTAGTATATATATCCTCTTAGTATATTCTTCAATATTTATATTTTGTAGAGATATTGTATAATATTTTACTGCATAATATGGCTTTTTATCTATGCTTATTTACAAACACAACATACATGCTGGGGCGTGGTTTTAAGATTGTTACCAAGGAATCTACTATACCGATTTATGACACTGATAACCATTCAAATTAAGGAGATTGATTTAACGCGGATTGAAAAATATTTATTATTGATTCTATATTTACCGTGAAAACAACTTCGATGATTAAATTTTTCAGATATAATCAGAATATATTTATTTAATATAATTTTGTAATAAATCCTAAATAAAACTACTATCTGCAGTGAAACGATAGAGAAACACACAAGACACGTGACTTGTGATATGTTTTAACTCTCAAAATGATGATTTTACAATGATTTCGTTTAACAGAAATGATGATTTTACAATGATTTCGTTTTACAGAAATGAACATTGAAAAAAAGAAAAAGAGAAAAAGGGGGAAAGAGAGAGAGAGAGAGAGAGAGAGAGAGAGAGAGAGAGAGAGAGAGAGAGAGAGAGAGAGAATGAGATTACGGTGATGGCCAGAAGGCATGCGCGCTGGAAATGGCGCGGCCACACGCCGCTCCGTCCTCCGCAGGTACGCCGAAAGGACGTAGCAAGAATTCGCGTAGTCACGATTAGGAATGTAAAGGTCACTCGGTCTTTCGACGAAAAAGAATTCGACGCTGTGGGGACCTTGGGCTCAGCCCGCCCGGGCCTCCTGTCATCATCGCCGCGAGACAATCGCGCGCGACCTCGAAATTCCGCGAAACAACGAGAAATTGTAAAAATATTGCATCGTCTGTGCATGTGCAGGCTACTATGAACTTGCGAGCTTTTGCACACTTTGTTACGTGTGCCACGTGTGCGTGTTTTTTGTCCACGTGACATTCTTTCCAATTCGTTTCGTAAAACAGGAGAGAATTCTAGTTTCTCTAGCGACCAATCCTAAAGAGCTGACTAACGTAACCTGCATTTAGTTACACTCATCGGTGATCTCAAATATCTCGCGACTTGATCGAAAGAAAAATAGAAAAGATTATACGGCTGTGCGTTCCATTTGTTACACAGCCATTGGAAAAAAATCGGCAAGACGATAGGTTATGTTTGCGGCGCGTCTTGACTCCTGGCATCAATAGCGTGTACTGGCGACTGGCGAAGTTTACTCGTTTTGTTAGACGCGGGGCGTAACACGAAAGGCGAACCCCGGGTAGGGTTCGTTTATTTTGACGAGTGGAAAAAAAAGCGGGGAGGAGGGGGACACGCGGGGAATCGCGTAGTTTCCCGGCTACGGGTCGCACGGATCGGGCGCTCCGGCTCGTTCGGTTCGTTGCTCCTCCGTTTTAATTCGTCGCTCGCCGCCCTCCAATTTCCTCCGCGACCAGGTAGCTCCAGGGGTCCCGACGAAAATCGATGGGAAAGCCCCGGAGATTTTCACGAAAACACACGAGTCACCGGGGATCTCTCCCTCTCTCTCTCTCTCTCTCTCTCTCTCTAGCTCTTTTTCTGTCTCTCTCTCTCGCGGATGGGTAAATGAAAATCGGAGGATCGCGAGAAGCGAAAGATGTCGATCGATGCCGATACGCGGAAATTGAGAACGCTTCTCGCTCGTTCTCCTTCTTCCTTCTTCTCCTCCTCGTCGTCGTCGTCGGGGAAACGCCGAGTCGACTCGCGATATCGGTCCGGTGAACCGGAATAACGATCGATCACCGACGGGTCGGAGGGTTATTTTTGGATTAGAACCTCCAAGATTTCTGAATTCCCGAGAAACCATTATTGCCGGCGAAACATTTGAAAGACCGAAGAGTCGAGGTCTGACCTCTGCGACGATGTCAGACGAGAAAAACAAAACGCGAAACGAGAAATTGTTAATCGCTAGATAATTGTTAGTCGCGGCTAATTCCTTCGAGGAAACGCCTCGTATCGTTGCCGCAATAACTCGTGGACGCGAACCACCTGCTCGGCCCCCCCTCCCGCCACCCCAGGGCCATGATGCGGACGGCGATAACCGGATAAAAACGAACGCTGTTTAATTCCACTCTTCTCGCCGTTAACGCTGCCTCGAGTTTCCAATTTTCTTTTACTCTCGAAACTGTGGCTGCATCGTCAGTCACGTTTAGATTAACGTTCCTCCCCCCTCCTTTTCGCTCCAGAGTGTTTTTGTTGGTTGGAAGTCAAATGTAATGGATGATCAATGTATACACGATCAACATAATATACGCATATACGATATGTTTCTCACAAACAGTGTGTTTCATTGAAAGTTGTCACCCCGACTTATTTTAGTAGCAGTCGTCTATAGTACAGTATAGTATGGGGTACAGGTGTTTACAAAGTTCACAAAAAATTCGCCTCAATTCGCAGTTGATAAAAGTGAGGTTATGGTCATAAGTGGTGTCGGTCTTGTCCACCTCTGTTCGAAAATCTCTTTTGTTGCTATTAGAAAACGCGTTAAAGTACGATTTTTTTCCCGCCAATTTATTACGTTGCACGGGAAAGTTTGTTACACTTGGAGACATAGTGTCTCGAAAGGCTTAACCTCTTGCGCTGGAATGACGTGCCACGCACGAGAATATTTGACTCAAAATTGCAATATTTTCTTCAGTTTTCAGTAATATTGAAATATAACCCAAGCAAAACAAATAATAAATTTATTACCTTTTAGTCATTTTTATCCAGTAATGTACCGATGAATTCAAAAGAGAAGGCGAATTATTGTATACTGTTTGGTCAATCGACTTATGGTATAGTGAACCAGTCACTAGAGGTTAAAACATTACTGCCCGTTTCGATGTCGCAAGGTCGACAACGTTCTCGTCCTTTTTGAAACTCGAAACGCTACGAATGAAACGCCACTGCCGCGAATTCATTTGTTTCCAATCGACGGGGCGCGCGAAAAGCATCAGCTGTAGCAAAAAACAAGTACGCGCGAGCCGCAAAATCATTCGGAGTAGTGTCACGTGTGAAATTGAGACTCGCGGCGGCGCCAATGTTTGTAGATTCCCGCGTAATCGTTGCAAAGGCAGTGATAACATTATTAAAACATTATGACGTAGTATCGGTATTACGTGCCACTTACCACCACAGAGACTCGTTCTCGAATGACGCCATAACAGCGATCAGCCGGTACCGGTAGCCAATTGACGTAGTTTTACGTCTTCTCGGAACCCGACACCATCTATCGAACGTATCGCGGTACATAGAAACATAGTGTGTGTCATTCGCGACATACATTTCGTACATATACACGAGAAATCAAAGATGAAACCAAAAAAAGAAAAAGAAAAAGAGCATACATACGTTTTGACGTTCGATCTCGCAGGAAGCAAAGTCACCGTGTTCCGATTCCGTTCCGTTTCGATTCGTTAGATCCGAGACGGGCGCGCATGCGCACTCCGCGATCCTTTTCCACAAAGCCTAATTTCCAGGCATTAAAACACCGCCGATAACCTCCTCACGCTCGCTCGAGCCTGATATTCATATATGCTCGGCGCACGACTGGCCAACCTTTTTACGCAACAAAGCGCGCCCGAACCGCGCTTCGTACTACGATCATTGCGCGAAAGCCGGCTTCCGGAAACTATCCGCCGCATCTTCTCTCTCTCTCTCTCTCTCTCTCTCTTTCTCTCTCTCGCCATTCATAAACTCTTTTCGCCGGCTTGGCGTGTAATGGAATAGCCTGGGCGCACCGGCGGCGCATAAACGTCGAACGCGCCCGCTTCTCCACACCCATGGCCCCGCAAAGTATGTACATACGGGCGAAACTAAATCAGACGGTAAATACACTGCGCTCTAGTCCCAAGCCGGGCGTCACTGCTGCCGCGTCGGTCAGCCTCTAACCTCTTTCTCGCACTCTTTCACTCTTCCATGTTTCACTCGCGCTCACTTGCCTCATTCTCTTTCTCTCTCTCTATTGCACGCATCCCTCGAAAACGCTTTCCCTTCCGAAAACCTTCACCGTTGACTCGATTATCGTCCATCCGTCCGGCGAGTTTGCGGCAACGACGGCTGCGATACCAGGGGAACAGCAATCGCGCGGAGCTCGCCGGCACCATCCTCCTGTTCCCCGCTACTGGCCCGCCAGCGTATCACGCTCGGTGTGTGTTCCAGCGCGGCCCGCGTATATATTTATATATATATATATGTATAGCCCCGGCGTATAGGTGCGCATGCATGCATGCAGGCAGCTATTTATGTAAGTGGTGTCGCGTACCGCGCACACCAGCGCGTAAACGTCCACGCGCGACACTACTTACATAAATAGTAAGAGGGGGGGCGACTGGGAGGGTGAGAACCTAGAGAGAGAGAGAGAGACAGAGAACGAGAGACCAGCGAACGAAGAAGAAAAAGAAGAAGAAAAAGCGGAACGAGATGGGATTGGGCGAACGTCGGAGTAAGACGGAATAGAGGAACGTGATGGAGCGACAGAGAGGCGGCGAGTCGAGTGTGCAGTGAGTGCGAGAGGGACGGAGGATAAAGAAGCGACTCGAAGTGTATATACGCGCGTACATATACATGTATATATATATATATATATATATATATATATATGTATTGGAGAGAAACGCGAGCGGAGCGATGTGCGACCACATTGGCCGTCGTCACTGGCGGCTTCCAACGGTGGATCCTCGAAAGGGCAGAGGTGAAGCTTCACCGAGCTGTACACAAAACCGCTTCTCGTTGCAAAAGCGCGAGATTGGATGTCCACGGATGTACAGGGTGTCGTGTAACCCCTGGCGGGATAATCGGGTCGGTGGTGGAGGGTAGTATTAGAGAGGACGGAGACAATTCTTCCGTGGAAGAAAATTCGGCCGGTTCCCTTAGCTGCGAATGACGAGTGACACTCGTCGCGAAGAAACGGCAATTTCTTCGTGCAACAACGAGTACACTCGTCGGTAAGTAAATTGAACTTGTCGCTCGATTTGTCAATCCTTTTGCAGAAAGTAAAATGCACGCGTTTGTAAATTTTTGGAACACTTGTTTCATTTCGAACACATCCGGACTTGGGCGTTTTGAATTTTAGAATGTTGACTCGACCCTTAGTCTTTTCTAACCATTCTCTTCCTATCAATGCTAATCGATACTTAATTGAACTGAACGATATTTGATCGATTATTGACTCCTCGAGAAAGGAAAAACTAGCGTAATTTGTAATTCAATTCAATTCGACCAATTAATCAAACGTAATTAAGTTTAAATGAATAAGAAAATAAGTTTCGCCTAATACGAATATAGATTAATAAAAAATAAAATGCTGCTCCGTTTATATGAATTAACCGAATTAATCACCCTGAATTTATATCTTTTATAATGTGACAAGATTCTTTCAAGAGTAAAATCAATATTTGGACAATAATGTATAGATAAGAATAATCCTGAAATAATTTGGATTATTAAAAAAATTCCCAATATTGATCCAAAAATTTCATATACGATTAATTGGCGTTGCAAGATATATAAATGATAATGGAATTTTTATTATAATATTTTTATAAATTAATATTTTAAATTTTTTCATTATACACTTGTTTCGTAACTTGTGGCACCCACTTCGGGAGCTGATTGTACGCCCAAATTTAATGAAAAAAAAACCATATAAATATATGTCCTGTCTGTCTTCGTTTATGAGATATAATGAATTTTCTGTTTCAATTACTTTTACAAAAGATGCTCGAAATGACCACCTTGCATTTGAAGACAAGCCTGCACGCGTCTTGTCATTCATCTGGTTACTCTCTCTCTATCGTTCCTGGTGTTTCTCGGATTTGTCGGAAGCCTTGCTCTATTCTATTTCGTAGTATTTCAGCATGTTCAATCGNGAGAGAGAGAGAGAGAGAGAGAGAGAGAGAGAGAGAGAGAGAGAGAGAGAGAGAGAGAATGGGAAAGAAAGAGAAAGAGAGCTCAAAAACACAGATGCTTAATCAAATATATATATTGAAGCATAAATATTGCATATTGTAGATGCATATTTAAATATGTATGAGAATACACAGCACATACACACACACACACACACACACACACACACATATACATTTACTCAAGTCATGTGCACCATCTATCGGAAAGAGGTGGTACAATATTTCATTAGAATTGTTTCGGCCCTCTATTCAACTTTTGTGAATTTCATCGGCACAGTCGAATGTGATTTGAAGATGGCGATACAAGAGTAGAATTGAACGAACGGTTTGCAAGGAAATCTCTTCTTGCAATAATGGCTGAAATATTCGACCATCGTTATGTCTGGTGAGTAAAAAGTGATATCGAATTAAACAAAGTTTCCGAGAAGGGATGTCTGGGTATCTTGAACCGACCAAAGAACTTCTATCGGCCGACAATGAAATCTCGTATGTATGTATGTATGTACATAACTATATGTACGAACCGTTTCTCTTTCCAGACTGGGAAGTTCAATGCGGCGCACAAGCATGTGTCACGTCGTGATCAGACGAGAATATAAGTTGTACGAGTGTCTTTATACGAACGGAATACGATCCTACCAATTTATATTTGTATACTTGCGAAAGATCACAAAGCTAATCTAAGTCAGAGACACGGGAAATGGTACAAACTTGAGTCGTGTTTTCGATTATCTGATAAATAGGAAACAGATTATTCAATTAATTCTTTTTTTTTTAAATAGAAAAATACAATTAGTTTCGTGATAATGATTCGCCCAAACAAATTTATAATACGTATATATGTTTAATCACTTGAGAGTTGAACAAGTAAATAAATTATTTGATTTAATACAAAAAAAAAAGGATTATTCTATAATTAGTAAAAATAATAGCAAAGAGGGTAAAATGAAAAGTAGACATTGATATCAATTGATGATACATATATAGGGTTTAATAATTACTTAATGTGTTCGTTCTAAATGATACGGATGGATTTCTTTTGGTTTCTTTGGCGGCTTTTCGTGCTAATAAAGGGAATATTTCAAACAGGGAAGGCCTAGAGCTACTAATACAATTTACTAATTGAAATGAAAATGGATTATCTTTGTACATACGTATATATTTATGTGATATATTTACATCGAAGTAAAAAAGAGAGCAAGCGATTATGGAATTGCAAATGATCCTCTCGGTCGCGCCAAATTAACACGCACGCGATCTAGTCAGGAAGGAAGACTTAAGTTTACTTCTTAACGAAGAAATTATGATGGATCGAGAATAAAGGAAGATCATGCAACCGACATATCCTGACACATCTAAGCAAAAATATAAGAAAAATATAATAATAGAATTGTATTGTGAATTTTTTCAAAATATTGCGAGCAAAGATTATATCTTTGGGGAAATGGAACTCATGCATTGAATATCAGTTGAGAACAATTTCATTGCATTTGTGATACTAATAATTTATAAATTCTGTTAAAATTTATTACCAAAGGAAATGTATTACCAAAGAAACATAGTTCCAAAAAAATATTGATTGTGTAAATGAGTAGCACATAAAATTAATTTTAGTAATCATAGTTGTATTATTAACGGTAATAATACTAAATTGGTCTTTGCTGGCCTGTAGAATAGATAACCTGATTGATATGAAGGGAGTTAACTTCATTCATGTACGTAATGCTGAATGTATCAAATATTAATACTTATGCAAAGGATAATGTACTGTGATTGCATAACAAATTTTGAAGTACTAACATTTTTTATTGTTAAAAATTATTAACTGATGAAAAATTAAAATGCATTTGCTGATTTGTATTTTTTATTAATATAATTGTTGCACAGCAGCAATTTTTTGTTATCAGCATCTCTTGATTTAATATCAAAAAAGAAAAAAGTGCAAATTTTCTAAATATAATTTTAAAGATTTATATTTTTTAACAAATGATAGAGATTGATGGTAAAAGAAAAACAATTATTTCCTTCATATCAAGTGCGGTCGACGCGGTTGATTTAATGTGTGTTATCATTGAATGAACAAATGCAAGTGAAAGAAAGAGGGAGAGAAAGACTTCTTGATCGATCGTATATTGCGAGCGAATAGGCAAAGAAGAATAGCATTTTAGAACAGTTATATTGTGACAGAAAAAACAAGAACTAAAGAAGCATGAAAAAGGAAGAAGAGATTCTCGAAAGATTAGCGAAACTAGTAACTCTGTCTGGATAACCAATTGTTTTACTGACAATACAGGGAAAATCGATACGTATCGAATTGTCCTTCAAAGAAGTGTATATAAAGAATCATGATTTTCAATGGCCATCGAGTATTAGTGTAGCAGCAGTAGAAGTCGGATTGTCAGTAGAAAGACACTGACAACATAGTGAACGATTGAATCGAAGGAAAGAAAGACAAGAGGTTGTATAGAAGAAACTCGTAGGAGGGGGATTGAAAAAACGAAAAGGGTATGGAAAGAGTCTGAAGCAGGGTGGAGAGGATGTCTGGTTGGGCGGAGGGGTGAAATTCAGAGCAATATCGACCGCGAATTGCGCTTGCGTGGAAAAAGGCGCGCAATCGCTGTTGAGGAAACAGTGTACCGCCGCGAGGAACAAGCAGTCAGTCGATCGTCGCGACGACCATCACCGACGAACAATAACCCTGTTGTTCTGTCGCTCTTTCCTTATATGGCTGCCGTGGTTATTTCGCAGCCAATATTCTCTCTTGCACTGATATCAATTATTTCATCGATCAGAAGAAAAAGCTTCGCGTATTTCCATACTCAGTACCTTGGTAAATTTCATCATATAACCACTTGATTCTTTCATTCTTTTCGCGAAAATTGAGTACATCGTTTTTCTTCGACTCTCGGTTTTAGCGCTATTCCACTTCTTCCAATATTCTTGTAACAGTCTCGGTGATTCCAATGCGCGCACGGAAGAAACACGTATTTGTAGAAAGCTACCACGTGAAAAGAGAAGTTGTTGTTAGTAAGTATACACCAAAGGAATTGTAAGTAAAAAGAGAACAGAAAACGCCTAGATATTTCTACGAAATTAGTCTTTCTCCCCTTTTTCTTTCATTCACTGACTCTTTTAATTCCTGTGTTTCAATTAAGCATATATAGGATCGGTAAATTAACTATGATTTAAGATATTCGCAACGATTCCTAAATCTTAAGCAAGGTAACACGTACTTTGAAGTAATGTGTAAAAAGTTAATGCTATAAATCGTGCAGACGAGGAAACGAAAGAAAGAGTTAAAGAGAGAGAAAAGGAGGAACGCACGTAGTGGGAAAGAACAAGAGAAGAGAGTGAGAAAGGGAGAAAAGAGGAAATATCGAAACGATAAGAATACGATAACGAAGTATAGTTACTTTACTAATACATGCATATGCTTCGCTACCTCTTTTGTTTCTAGTTCTTGTTACAAAAAAATAGATCGAAAACTCGTCTCCAAAATCAAAAACGGTGGATAAGAAACGCATTGTACGATTTTAAGTTTTGTTGCGAAAATAACTTCAATTACGATTCAGATGCGAGATTACGATTTTGATGAGAAAAAGAGAAAGAGTGAATGACAAGTTGCGAATATTTATGTAAGATAAAAGAAAAAGTTAAATGGCCACACTCGATATGCAACAAAATATTTTAAATCAAGTAGCTGGAAGTGAACAACAGCAGCAAGAAGAAGTTCAATTAACCGAATTATTACCGGTGAAGCAATCACAAATAAGAGAGAATGAAATTTTTAAGCATATGGACACAAATACCGATGCGACCGACGCTTTGAAGATACTCCAAAGTTTCACCATTACCGATAATTGTTATAACGATAGCGAACATGAATTTCACTCGAGAGATTTGTCTCCGTGCAGTAAAATCGGACAAATTGATCAAGAGCAGCAAGAGAATGGCAGACAATGGCGAGAAGATAAAAAAAGAGGAAGGAATAGCATCCGAAGATTCGAAAATGAATCAAAAACACAGAAAAAAGTGTATAAATATGTTAATAAACAATCGATGATCGATCGCGTAGTGAAATCTACGAAAAAGAGAACGATCATCTATACGGTAGAAAATAATAAAGATGAAGGAAATGGTGACGAATGGATGGGAAATCATAAATTCGAAGAAAACGCATTTTTTGAAGATAAGAAAGGAAACTACATATCGAAGAATGACGAACAGATAGAGTCAACGATTTATTTCGATCCTGACAAAAATAATTTGAACGATGACATTTACTTGATTCATCGTGAATTGGTAAACGAGGGACAAGGACGGAAAATAAACTCGAGAAGCAACGTAGAGACAATATATGAAAAAGACTATGCCAAGACTACCGACGGAGCTTTGCTCGATCGAATAGCTTCAAGGACATTGATCGAAAAGAACGTTGATGAAATCGGAAAACGATTCGATGCTATTGCTACTGATCTATCAAACACAAAATTGATACTCGAGAATTCGGCAGAGGAACCAAAACTCAACTTTCGCATAACAACGATGAGTTATCTCGTGGAAAACAAAAATAATAATAGCACAGTTCGAATTGAAGAAAATTCAACAAGTTCATTATTTGGACCAAATACCAGTAACAATATAGTTATTGTCGAATCACCATCGTCGTTGTCGTCTGCGGTATCGTCATCGTCATCGTCATCGTCATCGTCATCGTCTTCGTCATCGTCTTCGTCTTCGTCTTCGTCATCGTCATCGTCATCGTCATCGTCATCGTCATCGTCATTGTCATCGTCATCCTCTTCGTCTTCGTCTTTGTCATCGACATCGACATCGACATCGTCATCGTCGTTGTCGTTGTCATCGTCGTCGTCATCGTCATCGCCGCCGTCCTCGTCGTCGTCGTCGTCGTCGTCGTCGTCGTCGTCATGTTCATCATCTTCACCATCATCATCATTATCGTTGTCATTATCATCAACAACGTTGCCGCCATGTTCGAAAGAAAAGGATATGTGCGGCAGTGAAGATGGACAAGGTGAAGATGAAAATTCTACCATGCACGGTATTAAAGCTAAAGAAAATCAGCAGAAAAAATATTGTTGTGTAGTGTGTGAGGCGCGATTTAAAGGCAGCGGAGGTCTTCGCAATCACTATAAAATCGTACACGGAGCGGGACCAATCTTCAAATGCGACGAATGTGGAAAAGAATTCCCGTTAAAGGAAAGATTAAAATTGCACGTGAGAACGCACACTGGATTCAAGCCGTATAAATGTCCAGAATGTGACAAGAGTTTCGCTAGAGGAGGGCAACTGGTGCAGCATCGACGTACTCATAGTCAGGTGAAACCGTATCATTGTGGTTTGTGTTCAGGGACGTTTACCTGCGCTGCGAATTTGGCGTTACATGTAAAACGACACAACGGACAAAAGGATCACAAATGTGAAATTTGTGGTCGCGCGTTCGTACGGCGTGATGCGCTTAAAAAACATTTAGAATGCCTTCACAGAGACGTGAAGTCTTTCCTCTGTGTAATCTGCAACAAGACTTTCAAAGGTCATCTACCTCAACATATGAGAACGCATGCGCGTGATCGGCCACATGGTTGTGCCACGTGTGGTCAAAGGTTTGCTCAAAAATCTCAATTGACTGTCCATCAGAGAACGCATTCTGGGCAAAGACCGTTCAGGTGTCTGGTATGTTGGCAAGCATTTGCACATTCAACAGCACTCAAACTCCATACGAGAAGACATACTGGTGAGAGGCCGTTTAAGTGTGTCGAGTGCAATGCCGGTTTCACGCAACTACCCCATTGGAAAAAACATATGAAATGTATCCATGGCAGAAACGAACCGTACGCTTGCAAAAAGTGTACAAGTTTCTTCAGAATTAAAAATGATCTAGAGTGTCATGAAAAAACTTGTCACCCTGAATCCGAGACCGAACATGATGTTTCCAGTGCTCGAACTACAGATTTGATAACAAACACGACGATCATGCCGACATCAATTTCGATGACTTTACAACCGACAGCATCCCTGCTTTCCAATGAAATAATTAACGATAAATTCTCACCATCGCCTACCAAATATAAAATAATGACTGTCGAAAGGATGAGATTGTTACTCGCTGTACTTCTGAAAAGAATCAGCAAACAAGAAAGACTCGACGAGTTAGGTTTTGGTAAACGACTAATTGACGAGGTTCTTTACGATTCTCTGGTATCTGCTGGTAAAGAGCCAGTGACAAACAATGGTCATAACGAACTCGAAACACTCACTAAGAATCTTGAGATATTTCTTAAATGGACCGTACCTAAAGAACATTGGGAACATTTTCGCAAGTTAAACAAGACTCCCGAAGATATTTTAGAGACACTGACTGCTACTTAAAGTCCTACTTGTTTTAATATCACCTACATGGCAGTTGCTGTTATATATTTACCAAAGATTAACAAAGATACCGATTGATACCTCAAATTCTTTCGAAACTATGATCTAATTATAAAACAGAGGCTTTTCAAATTCAAGACTGTCTTTCTCCAATTATGGATCATATGATCTTTGTAACGAGTCTTATATTAATTTCCTTTTCCGTAGGTGAAGGAAGATTTGAATTGCGAAATCATACATGCTTGTTAATAAGCATTCGTTATAATTTAATCGTAAATAACAGAATTATTTGTGATTATTTATTAAAATTTCAGTGCATAGATGTTTGATTTAGTATAAAATTAGTACTTCCTAGTCCAAAGTGCAAATGCAATATTTGTAATAATAATTAAGTAAATGGTTATAAACAGCTTCCGTACTGTTTTATTATTATTATTATTTTTTTTTTGTTATGAAAAATTAAATACAAGATGATCGATTTACGAAATGATAGATGAACATATATTTTAATGATGTTAAGTCAGTTTTTACTACATATGTATGTTCTTTAAATGTAATAACGAGTTGTGCATAAACGAGTAGATTCGATAAATATTTTAATATTTTAACATCTAAAATTGAAAAATTGGTATTAAATTCTTTTTGTGATAAGCTAGTTATACATTGCGTGCCATGTTGTTTGTTTGTACAAAAATTCGTATGAACAATCTGAAAATATATAAATTTTTAGACGAAGCGACAATATAAGCAACAAAATTTTTATTGTGATGTATGTGTGATTGACATGATGCTTCAATTTTATAAGTTGATTTTCGTCAACGAACATTTAAGTATATCTACCACGTGTGGATATTCTTTTATAGTCAACGGACTACGTTTCTTTCGAAGTGCCATGCATCATTCTGTTTCTTGTTCCCATCCTTATATTATTGACTGTCTTATTTATTATGTAATATTAAAAAGGCTGTGTTGCTTTCATCATTTATAGAAGAAAATATGGTGATATCATGAATGTTAATGATGAGGATTAACATTATTTATGATGAGCAACAAATTGAAAGGTATTCATATAATAGCAATAGATTGAAAATGCATTTTTTTATATATTTGTCGTAGCGAAAGCTATATATATAATTAATGATAAACAAAGCGGGAAGATAAGAGACGAGAGGAAAAATTCATTAGAAAATATTCTGTTGTACAAGTTAACATGTACATTGTACATGAGTCTGAATAATGAGACAAGTGTCGCAGTGCAAATTTTTAGATAATTTTTGTTTAATTTAAAGAGGCTAAATAGTAATGCAGGCTATTGTATATTGTTTGTATCTTCAATCAAGCGTAAACATTCTATATTTATACATGCATCGTTGCAAATTATTGCATAAGTATAATATAAAAGTTCAATATATAAATTTTATTGATTTTTGTTTGTTTGTGATATCTTTCTTGCCATTTTTCACTTTCATTTTCAGTTATTTTTTAGATTATACATTAAATTACACATTATTTTCATTCAAATTCATAAAACAACTATCGTTTTGGGTGTTCTCGTAGAACTTTTTTTATATCTAAAAAACATGCGGTATTACGTGAAACTTTGTTGTGTTCGTGGCCTTACTGTCAAATGGGATCCGTCTCTCAATATCTAAAAGCCTTATTATCCTTATGTATTTTTTTTTTCGTATATTGTATGATTCTCTTTAATATATATTCGTCGGTGCGTAAATCATGCATATTAATGTTAATATGTTTAATAAATATGCTCATGCGCATAACATATAATTATATATTTTAAATAGAGATAAGTAAATGTGAGCAGACAATAATGATCAAAAGTTACAAGATTAATATAGTTGAAAAGAACAAAAAATATGTATACATACACGCGCGCGCATGCACATATATATGTTATTCTTGTTTTATTAGTATGTAATACAAATAGCATGTATATTCTTAGTGCGTTAATATTATAAGTAATAATTATCAATTTGTTAAAAACATTATACTAGGCAAATATTTTAAACACTTTTTTATTATAATTATATCATGTTAATTTCATAGTTATTTGTTTTATAAGACTCGATCAAATCAAACATTTTTATAGATCATTTTGTACAACAAAATAATCTGATACAAAATAAAAATATAAATAATATAATTATTTTCTGACAGATGACGTTTGAAAGTATTAAAAATTTCAATAAATCATCCATTGTTTATTCGACATATGTATATGTATATGTCTTATAAAAATTTAAGCAATCATATGTTAAATATAGTAGATTGTAAGATGTACGTACTATGTATATTGACAAAGACGACTACAGTCTGAATTAGTCACTTTGAAATTTATTCCAAAGATCAGAATCTACTTTTCTGTTGTAGAAATGCAAATAAAGGTCATAGAGAACACGGAATATAGATCGAGGTCAAAGGAGTGCTTGCATAATTGTAAATACACATATAGAATTCAAGTAAAGATTTCAATGTTCCAAACGATGGTGCTGCTTCGAATTGTTTTATTTTATATATATTACACGGTGCCAAAGTAACAATTTTCATTCAATATTACCAATATTGTGTGACGATCGATTACTTGTGCTATTATTTTTTTCATTATTTCCGATAATGAACCAGCTACACATTTAAAAATTTATGTTCGAGCAATTATAGCTTAAATTTTAAACACTTTTTTGAATTAGGTGCTTAAAAATTATTTCGAAAGAATTCGAATTATGTATACTTATTGTTTCTCGTTATAGTGCCATAAATGTTACATTATTTGTATAATGTATTTACTTTATTGTATAATTAATTGTATGGTTATTTCAATAAAATGCTTTTCTCTTTTATTCAAACAATATTTGCTTTAATATGTAGAAATATACAAATAGAGTATCTATAATAAAATTAATACTAAAATCCATCGTATATTTTATACATATTTTATATAACATACCTGTAAGAACAGCAATAATTTTATGCATAATACAAGTGAATATATATCTTGAACTTTATCAAAATTCATTTGTTATTGTCATTGTCTTGTTTAAAACGAGTATATTCCCAAGAAAGCAAGAAGTTTTCTCTTAAATCTATTTGTAAATTGTTTATGTTCAAACACTGAAAAATTGTTTAAGATAATTAATATTTTTACATGCTGAAGAGTAAACATAACAAATTATATAAATAAATAGAATTTAATTTGTCTTAAAAACAATCTTAATATATTTCATCATCATTTTAACTATAAAAATAAAAACTTACATTTTCTTTGATGTTATATTTAAATTGTATTTCATGATTATTTAAAGATACTCGTGAGATATTAGATATTATTCCCCATATTTGTATTTTATCCAAGATCATTTTTTCATGAAAGGAACTTTCTGTTGCTTTTGTAGTGGATAAAGTATTATTCTTGATGACAAAAACTGACCATACAAACTGTTTTTTTTCGAATGAATCTATAAAAATCGAACACATTAAAATGTTTATGTAAAATAAAAAATAATACTTAATAATACTTATAATACCTAATATACATATAAAAAAAAAAAAAGGATTTCACTACATTTGATTGCTTTTAGTATACTTACATATTATTATTTAGTATATTTAATATATTGCATATTATTTAGTTATATTACTTGACTTTAGTTTTTGCGATAAATATCTAAGATGATAAATTTAGGTGGAATTTTATAGTAGTTTATTATTAGTATTAATTAGAATTTGCGGGAATTGGAATTTAATATACTATTTAAAAAAAATGTAATTATGAGATTATTATTGTCAAATTGCTAACAAGATCCATTATAATGTTTCTCGTGAAATTAATAAAATCAATTAAGAGTGTTCTTCTCTATATCATAAAATTCCACATAAAATATGCTTGCTTTTTTTTATTATCAAAAAAAATTCAAAACTAAGCCAAACTATCCAATCTTCAACAATAATCAATACAAATATGTATTCTTTAAGATTGGACAGTTTAGCTTAATACCTTGTTCATACATCTTTAAAAGCGATTATAAGTATATATATAAAAGTTAGAAATCGATGAAGTGTATCGTTTTTATATAATTACCAAAACTAATTATTATATTAATGCAATATATACCTAAACTATCGCCATCGTCCCAATATAATTCTCCTTTTGCTTCATTCATATGATCTAATGTAATCAACAATTCGAAATTATTTTTTCTACTGTTTGTTGTAGTATTAGCTGGTTTTTGTGCTGGCAAAATAAATCCTCCGCGAATCATTAATGGTATAGTATCGAGTGGCGCATTCATAGTGTAATATTTACCCAATGCGAAAACAGATTCTTTTGTATAAAAATTATACCATAATCCACGTGGTAAATAAGCTGATATTTCTGTTTTGTCCTAATAATCAGTAGCGCAAAAATGAAATTACTTTTGAAATACAATATTTCAAAAAAGTAGTAACTTATTAATATGATCCTTAACTTACATCTTCTAAAACTGGAATTATCATCAAACAACTACCCCATAAGTATTGAGTGTCAATATCGTATGTAGCTGAATCATTTGAGTATCTAAAAAAATATTAAATTTTAAAATATGTAGTCTAAATAGGTGAAATATATGTAATCAAAGATATATTACTCAAAGAACAATGGTCGCGCAACAGTTTCTCCAAATTTATGTGCCCGGAAAAATAATGTATATAAATAAGGTAACAACCAGTAACGTATTGTAAGGGCACGCTTTGATGATTTTATTACTAAATCACCCATAGCGACTGGATCTTGTTCCTAAATGATATATGAATAAAATATAATATTAGATATATCATAACAAAAAAGTTAACTTTTTCCAAAAATTCGTAAATACAAACGATTGTATCGTCGGAATTATGATTACGAGAGAAAGGATAAAATGCACCAAGTTGCATCCAACGATTACATAATGTCGTTGTCGTATTTCCATCGAATCCACAAATGTCAGCACCAATCATAGGTATTTGATAAAAATTCATCAACAAAATTGCTGGGATACTCATCTTTAAATCATGCCTAATATATTAACGATTAATATATTGTATGAAATGCTAATATTCAATAAATATTTATAAAATAAACATTATGTATATTAATTACCATGAGGAATAAACATCCCCTGTCCAATGACCAGCATAGTGTCCATGACCCACCCAGGTTGAACGTGATATTATAAATGGTCTTTTTTGACGAATATTAGTCAATGCACTGTGTACATACATTATCAAAAGATATAGCATTGGCACATAAAAGTTCTGGCATATAAAAGTGTATGTTAAAAAA
Source organism: Frieseomelitta varia (assembly GCF_011392965.1). Taxonomy (NCBI): domain Eukaryota; kingdom Metazoa; phylum Arthropoda; class Insecta; order Hymenoptera; family Apidae; genus Frieseomelitta; species Frieseomelitta varia. The sequence goes on along the minus strand of NW_025110328.1, from coordinate 265,871 downwards.
TTTCTTTGCTTTTTTTATTTAAATCTTTAATGCAAAAAAAAGGACAACTCTAGAAAATAATAATACAGATTTTATAGTGAATTGATTTTATATTTTGGACTAATAAAGTTTATTAATTAATTTTTAAAATATTGTCTCAAATTTTTTTAGATTTTTTAATTAACCATAGTTAAAAAAGTAAAAAATGAAATTATATCATTATTATTTAAAATATGAAGTTTGTTTTTAATTATAGAAAAACAATTAAGGAATCTGACTATGAAATTGATTCCTACTATGCCTTTTTTGATTTCAGTTTCTTAAAATTTTTGCATACTACTAAATCGATAAATCGAATTGGTGTACGTTTTTTCTTTTAGTAAATTAAAAAAGAAAATGAATAACATATTAGCAAAATCGATTTAAATCTTTTTATGTGATTTAACTGTACATATTTCTACTTTACTTATACATAAATCTATTTGTATTTACTAGCATACTTACTAATTCATTGCTATGGCTTGACTTGTGCCATAAGTATTATGAAGATCATAATGAACGCCTAAATAATGTTTAGCATTCATACATAATGTTTTCTTTGCGAGTACATTACCAACAACATTAGGTATGTATTTCGGATAATCCAATTTATTTTTTGGACATCCATTTTTATATCCATCATAAAAATTAGATGGCTCGTTCATATCCTAGAGTAATAGATTGAAACACAAAGCAATGAATATTAATAATTTCAAATTATTTATTTTTACTAATAAAAAATATGTACGCACAATCCAAGCACCGTCGTATGTAAAATTTCTATACATATTGCTCATCATTTGAAGATAATAGTTCTGTGTTTTGGGATTTGTAAAATCGGGCCACACAGTAGAAACTAAATTCCAAACTTTGCCAATAAATGGCTGATTGGTTGCTCCATCTTTTATAAATATATCTTTTTTTATACCTTCATCATATGGCAAATAAGTCCCATTTTCTTCAGAACCAGATACTCCCGCATCAATCAATGGAATATAATGCATTCCTCTCTACAATATACAGAAACATTAAACATTGTATTAGCACACTTTTTACAAGTTACAATTTTTATAATTCCAAACCAACCGAATGTATTTCATTCACAAATTGTGGTAAATTTTTAAATTTATTTAAATTATATGTAAAATCATTATTTTTATCCATGTAATCTAAATCATTCCATTGAGTATCCTAAAAATAAATATGTATGAACCAAACCTGTTAAACTTGATTTATTACATATTTATTTAGAGAATATTTATTAATTTGTGTAAAACACGTTACAAATGGAATTCCTGCTGCTATAGTTCTATTCCATACTTGTTTTGTTTTTTCTAAGCTCCCATATCCGTATCTATACAGATGTGAAAAACATAATAAGAAAATAATAATTTTATTTCAGAATTATTTTACAATAAAATAATGTTTCTACCTGCATAAATGAAAACCAAGAGACCAATATGGAGGTAGAAATGGTTTGCCTACTATCTCAGAATATTGTTTTATGACATCTGCAGGGGTTGGACCCAAAAAAAAATACATATCAAAAATACCACCAATAGTTCGAAAGGTAATAGCAGGTGTTGGTTGTAATATAACATCTAAAAATAACTGATATTACGATACATGTTTCAATAAATTATATAAGAAAAACATTACTTTGAATGTTATTTACCCATTGCATTACTATTGAGAAATAGAAATCCATGAGATTTTCCGGAATTTTCAATTACAAAATAAAAAGGATGAGATCCATATAAATTTGCCTAAATTTTGAAAAATTCATATTTACAAATATATATTAAAAAGAATCAAACAGGAAAAAATATAATTACAAGAAATATTTTAGAAATCAATATACATTTTCTGTTGGTGGTTGATCTTTGTTAAATAATGTAAACAATTGCCAATTAGTATTTAATTTTAGCTTTGTTCTGTGTTCACCAATACCATAAATATTGTGACTTGGTAAAAGAGTACTTATTTGTAAAAACTGATCAGCAAATATGAAACCTCCTGCATTACTAGAATCAAATCTAGACATGAAAATTAGATAAATGTTAAAAATAAAATTATTTTATTATTAAAATTTCTAAATAATTAAAAATTCAAGTTTTTCTCAAATATTACTCACAACACTGTATCATCTGAAGTTCTGTGTATTTTAAAACCAGGTTTGGTATAATCAATGTCCAATTTATATTTTGCATTTATATCTTTTTGAGAAAATGGTTTAAAATCTGTTCTAAGAGGCCATGGAGGTTCATATCGTTTCTTAAGTGGATCACATATTTTTATACGTAAAATAGAATCGTCCACAGTGCTAGCTTCTATCTTAATGAGTGGCAAATCATTTTCATAAAATGAGTTTTTTATTCGTTTGAGAAATCCAGAAAAATTGTTTCCTTCTCTACTAAAATTTGTATACTTGTATATGCTCCAATTGCTTGGATAATAACAATATGGAATATTCAAAGGAACATGATTTATAACTGAGATATTTTTGTTGAAAGAATTCCAGCAACAACCTCTATTTTTACAAGATAATTCAGATGCTCCGTCTTCAGGATGACAATCAAAGCGTAATGCAGCAGGTACATTGTTACATTCCTCCTAATGAATAAAAATTATAAAATAAAAATCATTACAATAGTATTTACAGCATATAATATTATTATAACATTTAAAACTCACCTGCATTATTTTATGAAACTGAGGTACTGTATCATTAAATACTATATCATATTGAAAATTTTCTTTTTCAATTAATATCGCAGATTCATTATCATTCAGAGATATTAAATTTATCTTATATTCGACAGAAATACATTTGTTTTGTTGTATAACTATTATTGTTATGCCAAGCAAAATAACAAGCGCAGTAAATTTTAAAAAATTATATTTTAATATGTATTTAAAATACCTATTTAAAACTTTCTTTCTTTTTGGAAATTGTTCTGTATTTTTGACATTCATTTCAATTATTTTAATTGAAGATTCTGTTAAATATTTATCTGTTCAATAAAACTTGTATGTTTTATATTTTTTTTAGTTGGAGAGTTAATCTTAATTTCTTATAAAATAATAATTAATAATTTATAATAATTGATAAACTAAATTTATAATAATTGGAAACTAAAATTTATCCAACTGTGTAGTAAAAAATGATCTAAAATGTTGGAATAATTTTTACAAAGAGAGAACCGTGTACAAAATATAACTATATGTATATGTATATAACTATTTATATATATATATATATACACAAAAAAAGGAAACAAACTTTTTTATTTTTACATATTTATGTTCGCTTTAATACATTAAACACTATAATTATTTTCTTTTTAATATTGAACACTATATTATTTAATATTATTTTTAAAAATATTTTTTATTAAGTTTACCGTTTTATATTATTAGTATAAAAATTACATAGATAATCTTATTTATCACAAAGCTTTATTTTTGGCACAATTGATCTGTTTCAATAAACTAAAAATAGTTCTAGTAATTTTTTTGTCTACATTTTAAATTATTATATTTGAAATTATGTATTCAATATCTTTTTAATAATAAATAAATAGAGCTAATATAATATAACAATAAATAAACTCAATTACACACGTTAATGTTTTTATGAATTAAAATCATTCAAAGGTTATGGCATTGTGCCGTATTAAAGATTATGTGAAATCGAACTCGTCTTGACATCAGCTTATAAAAATACATTTAAAAGAATTAAGGTGACTTTGACTTTTTTGTTAAAAAGAAACATTTTTTGACAATTCTGATTCTTGCTAGTACGCAGCTAATGTAAAGTTAATTAACTTTTATTTGAAACATTTTTTAACTATATTGCAAAAACTGCTTGGCGAATAGTACACATCTTAGTGAACAGCATGTATAGCATATGTAAATATGTCCATAATGAAATGTCATTACTTATAACGTTCAATTCAGTAAATAATTTTCGGCGCGAAATCGCTAACTTCGTTCATATTTTTTTAAATTTTTGTTGCTGAATGTCAAAGTACAATACTTACGCAATGTGATATAAAAATGGTAAGAGAATCAGATAACATTGAAAATATGCGACACGAAAAAGCAACGTATGTCAGGTCTATCTATTAGTTAATCAATGTCTATATCATTCGTATTGGTGATGGTAACCTACAAATAGATTTGACAAATAAAAATAAATATGATAAATTAAAGTAAATTTTCATAAGGATCACTGGAATGTATTATTAACTTAATTTCTTTTTATTAAGTTACATATTACAAGTTCAATAAATTAGTTTTGTAATAAATTTTGGAGAACTTCCGTTAGGTTAGTTAACTTAAAATTAGGTTAACTTAATGAAAAAACAGACAAAATGCACGTAAAAATCTATCAGAAAATATTAAATTGCTACGGAAGGCAAATACATACCAATGTGTCTCGAGTTTTATTGAACCAATATTACGATGCGGCTCATAAAAGAAGAATGCGTTCGTCACGTTTATATTGGAGTGGACTTGGTATTTTAGTCATTGGTTTTACATATGCTTCAGTACCTTTATATAGAGTATTTTGTCAGGTAATTATTTATGTGTCACAATATTTTTTACATCTAAATTTATATATGAGAATAAATCTCTTTAATAGTCATACAATTATGGTGGGACAATATCAATCAATCATGATAGTAATAAAGTGCAGTCTATGAAACCTGTAAAGGATAAAGTTATAAAAGTAAAGTTTAATGCTGATATAGGAGCTACAATGCAATGGAACTTCAAACCACAACAGAATTTCGTACGTGTTATCCCTGGAGAAACTGCTTTAGCATTTTATACAGCAAAAAATCCATTAAATGTGCCAGTTACTGGTATATCTACTTATAATATAATACCATACGATGCTGCACAACATTTTAATAAAATTCAGTGTTTTTGTTTTGAGGAACAACGACTTAATCCTCATGAAGAAGTAGGTTTGATAAAATTTATTTTAACATCATTATACCATCATAATGAAGTTGTTTAATCATGTTATCTATATTGTTAAAGGTTGACATGCCAGTATTTTTTTACATTGATCCAGAGTTTATTAATGATCCCAAAATGCAAAATGTAGAAGAAATTGTACTTTCTTATACATTTTTTGAGGCCAAACAAGGAATGACATTTCCAAAACCAAATTTTATGAAAAACCAGTAATTTATGTAGTAAGTAACAAATGTAATAATAAATAAAATTGTAAAAAAAACAAATATACGTTCAGTACTTAATATATTGTTGAATATATTACATTGTCCAAATATTTTAGGAAAAGCAATTTGATGATATGTATAATATGTATAATAATGAGTATTTATTGGTAAACATTAAAATTTAAAAAGAACATTAATTGGATAAGCACGCCTAAGCCCAGTGATTTTATCATGATCAATGTGTATTGCGTCAACCTTCAGTTCAAGATCGTGCTCCAGCATTGTCCTAGTTTTTAATAACTTCTGATGCTGATTCTCTAATTTTTCCAATGTTCTGTGCATTCTTTCTATTTCATGATTTGTTTCATTAATTTCTTTTTGAAGACTGACAAAGTAAAATAAATTAAAGGAATATTAGAAGTTGCTTTTCTCTTTTTTTTCATATTACGTAATCATAATAGTAAATGCATTAAAACAAACCTTGTATGTACATAATCACGACAAAGCTCTATATCTGGGCGATACATTCTAGTTTCCAATCTGGTATATGCTACCTTCAGTATGTAGCTCTTATCTGTAATAGCTTTATATATCAATTCTAAATTTTTTTCAACATCAAAAATTTCTTGCTGTATCTAAAAATAATATGTTATATTATTATTTTAATATATGAAATTATACTATTATTATTTCATATATTATAATCGTAATTAAGAAATTAGAAATAAGAATTATTTCTACCATCTGTAAATGTTGTTGAAGTTTATTTTTAGCTTCAAGTAATTCAGAAGATCTATGTGCTAAAACATTGTTTGTATTATTCCATGCATCCCATATTTCTTGTGTAATTTTCATCATTAGAGCTTCTGCATTTGTTCTTAATTGATAAGATTTACTCCTCTCTGTTTGTGATTCTTTAATTATCTGATTAACAGCCTGTATCCATGTATCTTGTTCTATAAAGCTAATAAGGTAAATTAAATATTTATATATCTTTTTGTTTATTTATTTTATTTATTATTAAGATAAATAAATTTTGTATAAGTCAAATATGTTTTGAAAGTTTTATACATATACCATTTATCATATTTTTGAGTTCCAGTATAATATTGCAATCCATGGCTGTAATTATTCAATTGATGACACATCTTATCTATTTCTAATGCACTTTCTTTATTCTTTAGATCCAATTCTAAATGACATTGAGACATCCTGCAATCTCGTAGCTACAAGTAAAATCAGTTATTGATTAGTTCAAAATTGTTTAATTTAATATTACCTGATTCTTGCATTTATCCAAACAAGTCTCCAATTTTTTTCTATTTTGATTTAAGATTTCTATTTCCTTAAATAAGCATTTCTCTGATTCATCATGCACGCGTTCTGTATCTGTATAATGGAACAGAACAATATTACTATATCATAAACTAATAGTGATAATAATCAATAATATCATTATTAATTTTAACAATACAATTTGATTATTATTATATAAATTAATTTGTCATACCTTTTCTAGCTTCTCTATGATAAAGACATTCTTCTGCAATATGTAATGGACTTTCAATATCTTTAATAGCTTTATTTAAAATAGAACAACACTCTTGTAATCTTTCAATTTCTTGAAGTAATCTTTCTAATTCTGATATTAGTTCATTTCGCCAAAAACTAACATCATTTATTCTTTCACCAAGTCTTCTACTAGTATTGTGTTGTCCAGATCGCACTTTTTCTTCAGCATCTCTATTGCAATAATTATTTTTGTTATTACATATATAAAAATTGGATTAATTCTTTTTCTTTTATAAAATATTATTTATTGTAGTATAAAGTTGTATACCGGTAGTTTAAGGTACATATTTGTATAACACTGTAATATAAATTAATCGAAATCATAGCATAAGTATTTATTATATTGCGTTATACGTAGTACATATGTTTATTATATATATATTTTTTATTATGTGTTTTACATGCACTGTGCCAATCTTCTAAATATAGAAGTTATAGTAAAAGTTAAAAATATAGAATTTATAGTAAAAGTTAAAAATAAAAATATTTAAAAGAAGAACAGTATTTTATTAATATAGAATAGTAAAGAATAATTCTAATATACTCAATTGCTTAAAATAAATGATAAAAAATAAGAAATATTTAATATTGACATTGCATTTATTTTGTAAACGATACAAAAAATACTAATTTTTTATACACGTGGTCTGTATATTTTTGCAATATGATTTCGATCAATTTATGTCACATTGTCATACATAAAAATGTATACAAAGTCAAGTTAAATTTTATTTTAGGGGACTAAAAATCATTGTTTACTTTGTTTTGATAATATCAATGTTGAAATAAAAAATGCAAGTTTTAAAGCGAAAAATTCGCTATTTCAAAAATTATACTTATATAAAAATAAGTTTTTTAGCATAATTTTCAAATTAGTATGACACCATATGATCTACATACAATTTTACTGCGTTCTTTATTTTATATCGGTTGTTTTATCTTTTTAAACAAAAACAATGTTTATGAGAAGGATTTCTGATCATTTAAAAAACTGTAAGGGTTTATAACAATCGATTTATATAAACTCAAACATTGTCTTTAAAACATGATATTATTTTTTAATGAAACGCTACATCGGTAACACAAAAGTACATAATACAATAAACTGATTAAGAAATACTAAAATCGTTCATTTTTATAAAGTATAATTTTTGCACAAATGGATTCCTCGTCTTAAAAGTTGCATTTTTGGTCTTAACTCATTGAAATCTGCTCGATTATATATAAAAAAAAAAAAAATAAATAAATATTCAATAAAAAAAAAAATCATTTTCGATCCTCTAAAGTACAGTTTAGCCCAAGATCAATTCAATTCTTTTATAATGAATTCAGATATAACATTATATTTGTTATATGATTATTATATGTACATAGTATTTCTGTACTCGTGACATTAGAAGGTAATTCTACATGTAAAAAAAAAGAATAATATTTTTTAAAATATAACAATTCATTTTCGAGAAAATTGAGTTTGAAGAATTGTTATGTTATTTATATTTGAATTTAATGATTTGGATAGAAGTGAATAATTAACAGGAAGTTATTTTAAAGAGTGAAAATAAGTAAAAAATATGAAATAAAAAATTTTGATAATTATTTAGAAAACAAATGTTCGATCGATTTCGATGATTTTTAAATATATGTAATTGTTGCAAATTGAATCCAACATTTTGAACAATTTTTTCTTTTAATAAAATGCTACATATAATATTAAATTTTCTTCATATATATATATCGCTCTTTTGCGATATAAGTGACACAACTTGAAAAACGTAATTTTCGAGTTATTACTATAAAAATAGAAAAACAGTCCTTCATCAATTTTAAAAATCTTACTCATTGATTTTCTTAATTTAGCAGGCAAAAAGGAATTATGTTCTTCCTAATTCATGTATCGCATTGTTGCATTTTATAAATACATCTTATTATGAATTTTATCTCGACTATTATAAACAAATGGATACTGATAAGATAAGAAATATATTATTTTGAGTTATATTGCATTATGTCGTTTCTTTAACAATATCTAATTAAATATTAAAATAATATCTAATTTTGTTTAAAACTATATTTTCGGTTTTTCTGAAAAATAAAAAAATAAAATTTAAATTTTAAAAAATTAAAATTTTTTTTTTAATTTATGTCACTTTCATCACAAGGGAGCGATATGTGTATGTACATATCTGTGACACAACATAAGTATAACTGATATGTTCGCCGTTTGGTAATCTGTTTACATCAGTTTGTATTGTTTAGTATTTAAATATATCCAATTATTATTAATAAAAAGTATGATTTTTTATCGCGAAAAAATACATTTTTACATTTTAGGAAAAAACTAAAGAACTAAACGTGATTGTCGGGATGTTTCAAAGAAAAGCAACCAAGTTTTTTGATTCGTTTTTGAATCACTAGTTTTGTCTACCAGTAAGTTTCAATTACAATTTATATATTATATTTCATTAATTTTCTTATTTTTGAAGTTAGTAGACATGGTAAAAATCTTTGATTTAACCCATTGTCGAACTTCAAGAAATTACCAAATAGGCCATTGGAGAACTCGAATCACAAAACTATCTCTAGTTCGGAAATCGAGAACTTACCGCCAGTGTACCGCTGTAATAAAGTTTTATCGGTTATCTGAGTTTAGCCTGAATATGTACATATATATTGATTAAGTAAAAAGTAATTTCGTATTTTTCACAATTAGGTCATAATTATTTTAGTCACAATTATTATTTATTAAACAATGTATGCACCATCGATAACTTTTCGCCATCTTTCAGGCAATTTCAAAATTCCATGCTTCCAGAACCTCCCAGTTTTCTGAGAAAAAAATCCTTCAAGGTGCGTTTTGTAAGCCTCTAAAGAATTAAAATTTTTTTTCATTCAAGAAATTTTGTAAGGATCTGAATAAGTGAAAATCTGATAGTGCCAGATTGGATACAGTGGATAAGGCAAGACATTCCAGCCAAGCTATAATAATTTTTACCGGGTTACTAAAGATATATATATAAGAAGTCGAGCGTTATTTTGATGAAATATGATTCCATAATGATTAGCTAATCCTGAATGTTTTTCGTCGATTGTTTTCTTCAAACGATCAAGTTGTAAATAATACTTGCTAGAATTAATTGTTTGATTTTGCAAAAAAAGCTTATATCCTATCATAATATATGATTCCCTTAAAATTCTACCAAACAAATAGCATGATTTCCTTCGCATGGATTTTCTTCATAGATATTTTGCTTCAATGTGGTTTGCGGCATTTCACCTTGTTTACAATACAATCTTTCATGCCTTACATTATTGTAAATAATTTACTTCTCATCACTCGTTATCATCCGTTTTAAAAATGAAATATTTTCATTTCGTTTAAGCAATAAATCGCATATGGAGATGCAATTCATTAAATTTTTTTCACTTAAATCATGAGACAGTTAAATATGGTACTGAGACACGTAGCCAAGCCTATGCAAATGGTTACCATAGTCTTTTGAGTTAGATGTTTAGTGAGTTAGATGTTGAGTTAGTTGATTATCTCTGTCATTTCTCTTGCACAATTTTCAATTAAAATTTTAATCTGGTTATCATCAACCACCATCAATGTACTAAACATTCAAAATCTTCACATGTCGTGTCATCAGCCCGAAATTTCGCAAACGAATTTTGACATGTCCGCTTACGATATCTTTTCCATGTATAGCACATGTCTTTTTTCTTGGTTTGTATTGCATTTTTTCCTTTCCGGAAATGAAAAGTATTAAACACCGAAAAAACTGCTTGTTTTGCTCCATATTGACAATGTCGACAAATAAAAATTACTGAATATAATCTAACAAATAGCAGGCTAAAATACGCAGAAAAATATAATCTCTTCGAAAGTCACATATAGTGAAAATTGTTTTAAATACTTTCTGTAATGATATGTACCCGCGAAATGCGAAATTACTTTTTTCTCAACCCAGTTTCAACGAAAATCCCGTGCACAATGCAATAGGATTTGAACGACAATTTTATTGATTTAACTTCATCTACACTAAATTGATATCGATATTCTTTTAAAAGAGTTACATAATGCTTTTTCGGTATTGGTTTGGATTCGGTTAAATTAAATCAATTGTTGGTTAAATCTGGTTTCTTATAATTTCGTGTATAGTTGTGTATGAGATTTCGTTTCGTTTTTTGTGAATATATCGGAAATTAAGAGAGTCGATTACATGTAAAAGAAAGAGTTGTTTAAAATGTTCTATAATATACTCAATTCTGAATAACAAATTATAATCTATTTAGCTAGCGAGTAACATCATTACTGATATTATCATTACCAGACTGTGAATATTTACGTATTTATAGAAAATTTTAAAATGTCTAGAACTATATAAAATATTTATAACATGCTATTAGTTACAACATTTAGTGGATATTAATTATTTAAATTTTATTTTTTCAATGTATTCACAAAATTATAAATTTGCGGTGTAGTGTTTAACAACTTATCCACAGTCCAGTTATTATTAAATATTCGTAAAAATGATAATGTCAATTAACATGAATATAATTAAATTTTTGTTTAACAATAAAAATATTATATATTATTAAAAAAGAAAATAAATTTAAAAAGTTATATAATTGATATTGAATTTATTATTTAAAATGTTTGGAACGAATATTTATATTATGTTCTTTGTATTAGCACATTACGTAATTCAAATTTTTTGATTTGAATCAATATTTTGATCGTCATTTTCACGTAAAATTAATTATCCAAAATTAAAAATCATTGAAGGTCATTGAAATCCGTTTTCTAAATAATTACCAAATTAAGATACTAACTATGTTTCGTTTCCGAAAAAATTGAAATGTATCAAGTACACATATGTTAACTAATTCTTAACTAACTATATTCAATACTATTTTTTTGAAAATGAGTCATTGAATAAAAATTTGATTTGACATCTTTCAATTATTTTTGATAGTAAAATAATCTTTTGTTATATATTCTTGTCCACTTTAGAACGTTCAAATTTGATCTCGGAAACGAATTTTAAATCAAAAAAATATTAATTCTCTTTTTGACTTATTTCTAGTCAGACAGAGACAATCTATTTAGCGTTTACCTGATAATTCGTAAAGTTTCGTTTCTTACTTTTTCTGAAAGATATCTACATGAATTTGATTCATTATAATAGTTTATTTGTTTCTGAAACCATTCATTTGGTGTATATCGCATATTTAAAGCGGTTTCTGGAGCACTGCATTTATATTCCGTCACTAAATTAGGAAATTTTGATGAATTTATTGTATTTGGAACATCTAATCTATAATTAGATGTTGATCGTGTGAGTCTGCAAAAAATGATTGATAATTATGTAAAAGTATTTTTGTAAAGTAAGAAATGAAATAATGCGCATCTATCAAAAACTTACAAGGGTACAATTTTATGATTTCTAAATTCCATATTGGTATACCAAGATGAGTTATGACCGCCGTTAAAATTATTTGTATTGCATAATGTTATTGGTTTCATATAGGAGATTGGAATATTACTTGTCCTTGATAACAATTGCTATAAATTAGCGCAAATAAAACACATAACAAAAAAATCAAGTTAATTTATCATTTTATGTAATTCATAAGCTAACAGTAGTAAAATAAAGAGAAAATTTTAAATCTCACTTAAATTTTTTAACAGTGATAAATTTGACATATAATTTCAATTCTAGTATTAAATGCATAGTATCAAGAAGTCATTAAACATAAAAAAAAATCTAATAAAATATTTTTGAATACGTTTTAGGAGTTATTTTTTCATTGATTGTTTGAACAATTATCAGCCAAAGTTAGTCATTGTTCAATATGGCAGATATACCGAGTGATATATCTCAACGTAAGTATACATGCAATAAATTATATTTTACAAAATATTAATATATTATAATTTGATATTATTATTATAACATGTAATAAGTACTTTAATTAAATGCAATTATTTTTGATGTCTGTAATTCACAAATGAGGTTATGTTATATTGTGTTTTTAACTTCAACCACTTCAATGTTCAAAATATTATAAATTATATAAATTTAAAAAGTAAATAACATCTAACATAAGTAAATATTTGCTAAATTATTATAATTATTATTATAATTATAATAATCTTCACAGAAATTAAATGTAATAATTGTATATATAACTAAGATTATATCTCAGTTGTAAAACAAGTAATAATATTTAATAAGGACAAATAATAATATTTTTATAGATTGTCCTGGTACTGCAAGTAAAGATGCAGGAAAGGCATCTATATGTACAAATTGTCCAAATCAAATGATATGCGCATCTGGTATTAGTCAACAACCGGATCTTACTGCAGATCTTATTAAAAGAAAGCTTTCTACAGTTAAAAATAAATTATTGGTACTATCTGGTAAAGGTGGGGTTGGTAAAAGTACTATAACATCGTTAATATCCAGATCCTTAGCATCAAGTAATCCTGATATAAATGTATGTATTTTCTTAACATAGTTTTTAAAATTATATGAAATGATTATTTGAAACTTATATTTTATAAAATATTGTTAACTCATTTTTATAGAATATATTGCATAGAGTAGATGCCAATGTAGTTAATATTATGTTAAAAATACTTACTTTCTTTCTTGTTGAAAGAACATCCATATTGTTTTCTATGTATATATCAACGTAGTAATTTTCATCAACAGTTACAGTTTATGCTATACAGTTTATGCTAAAGAATAGTTTTCTGATTTTACGTATTTATATCATACATTGTATTATTTATATTATTATTTGTATTATTTATATCTTATTGATTTATATATTTATATCTTATTGATGTATATATTTAATATTTCTCTTTGATTATATCAAGTTTTCCATATTATATATTTGTTTCTTAAATATAAAAAAAAAATAAATTTATAGAACTTAATTTTAAGGTTCTTTAATTGAGGTAATTGATAATTTAAAACAATAAATTTTGTAGGTTGCAGTATTAGATATTGATATTTGTGGACCATCTCAACCTAGAGTATTAGGTGTAATAGGAGAACAAGTTCATCAAAGCGGATCAGGATGGTCTCCAGTGGTATGTTTTTATATGCAGGAGTAAATCTAGTGTACATTGCTATATTTAAGTAATGCTATATAACGTATTTATATGGGCTATAATTTTGATTCAAATAAAGTTTTGATTCAAATAAATTACTTAGAACGTTTATATATATTAATGCACAACTTTTTTCACAAGCATTAGGAAATACAATGGCACCTTTTTTTAATGAAATTCTATAATGTTTTTTACATAAATTGATTTTTCATATCATTTTACATATAAAAGACACATGAAAAACACATTTAAAATATAAAAACACAAATTCAACATATTTTGAAATATTTTATTGGAAGAAATACATGTACTATACTATATGTACAAGTTGTTTAAAAAAATCAAAAGCATATAATACTCATAAAAATAAATAAAAATGTTAATAAATGTGAATCCAAATATTATTAACTTTAGAACTATATTAAATTATGCTTACCATAAGTCTATATATAAAATTAACCCGGGATTACCCACGTGGGGGTCTAATGCCGGGATGCACTAGACCCCCAGGTGGGTAATCCCGGATTAAGTAATAAAATTTATTTATATAAACATTAAATAAAATTTTATTATTTTTCTGTTTTAGTATATAGAAGATAATTTGTCATTAATGTCTATTGGATTTTTACTTGCAAATCCTAGTGATGCAGTAATATGGAGAGGACCCAAAAAAACTGGTATTTATTACAATTTAAAGATACACTTACTCGCTTTAATATTCAGAATTATTATTATTATTATTATCACCATCATCATCGTCATCAAATCATTAAAATATTCATTCAGTATATTTATTAAAATGTTCATAGATTTTTATTATATAATTATTATAAATAAAAGGAGTATTACAATTGTTTCATTGCTGTAATATATAATTATATAAGAAAATTTTTAACAATAAAACGATATCTCTTGTTTTGTAAAACATTTGAACAGAAAATATATTCTTCGCTCAAGTAATTTCAAGTAATGTTCTAGTACAATATCTCAAATGTAAATCTCATGTAAATCTCAATGACATTACAACATTGCGATTTTCTTTAAGACAAAAATTTTAAATTAACTATCTTACTTTAACTTTAAATTGACTACTTTAAAACAACATTAAATTGATTATCCAAAATGCAACAAAAAGGAAAAGATATTTAATAAATGTCCTTTTTAATATAATTACAAAAAACCTATATTAGCAGAATTATTACATTTAAAAAAAAGTATTGTCATAGACATTGTTACAAAAAATGGATCATATTGAATTTGAATTTCAAAAAGAATATCAATATGTTCTTTCGATTCCAGATAAAAAAAGGAAAATTATAGAAAATTCACAATTAAAATTGCTGTCTAATTTTATAATCATATCAGAAATCTGACAAAATAGTAAACTATTGGAAGATTATTTAAAGAATGTGATTTCAGTGATTGTGCAAGAAAAATGTATATGAATGCAACAAATAATTGAACTTTGTGAAAAAGAATAAAAAGAAAAAAAATGATGGATGAATGTAATTTTTGTTGATGAGTAAATATAATATTTTTGTCTCAGATAGAAGAGGGTAGAGTATGAAAAAAAAAAATTAATATGAAAAATTTTTTAAATAAAAATAATGAACTAGTAAAAATTTGTGAAAGTTCAAATTTTATCAAGACAATGACTTAAAATATAAATTTCTATATTATACAAGAATATTTATACAGTTGCCTCAAAATATATTTATTCCTACAATTGTTTGACTTGAAATTGTCTGATTATTGTCAGTATATAATTATATACTTGTCAGACAATTATATTATATTATATATAATTGTCTGAAAATGTAAAAAAAACTCAAACATATTCAAGAACAAAATGAAAAAATCGCTTAAAAGATAAATGGAATAACATTAATTTGAAGTATTAAAAAAAAAATTATTTCAAATATGATTATTCGATAAAATATTAAAGTTACGATTAATTTGAAGAAATATCTATATAATGTTAAATTTTATATTTCAAACTGTGCGACCTGTATGAAAAATTGGCGAGAGATATTTTTAATAAGTTAACAGATATATATATGTGTGTGTATATATGTATGTGTATATATATAGAGATAGATAGATAAACCTGATGCACAGTTACATACGGTTGATAGGATTAGAACAAGAATAAATTTGATGCAAAATTAGAGAGTCGTAAGGGAAATGAATTTGAAATCGGGAAGTTATTAAATTGGATTTTTTTTTAGAACAGAAATAGTAAATAAACTGATGCGAAGTCAGTATGTTGCTGAAACTATCAATATAGATCTCGTAACTTTGATTAATAAAAATCAACACAATTCAAGCAATAAAATCGTGTTATAATGTTCAACTAAGTTTATATAAAAATGCTTAATTAAATGATATGTTTCGAAATAATTAAATTTGTATTTATACAAGAACATAGAGTACGTATTATAGTTACAGTAAAAGATTATTACAAATTATTTATTCGACACATTAATCGTTCTATTCGACGAGGTAAAAACACAAATAGAAGTTAAAAATACAAATTTCAAGTTTAGAAATCCATTAGTTTAAAAGTTCTATTTATATAAAAATCAGCTATAAAAATCAATTGAATGAATATTTTAATAACTTATTAAATTATACATCAATAAATTTAAAAGTATTTTGATATCCGAATGTTGAAGTGAAATGTTAAACTATATATTCTATTTCATTTTATTATTTCTAGGAATGATTAAACAATTTTTATCAGAAGTAGATTGGGGGGCATTGGATTACCTTATTTTAGATACCCCTCCTGGTACATCAGATGAGCATTTATCAGCAACGTCATATCTTAAACATGCTGGCATTACAGGAGTAATAATAATAACAACTCCACAGCAGGTTGCTTTATTAGATGTGAGAAAAGAAATTGATTTTTGCAGAAAAGTAAATATACCAATTTTAGGTGTTATTGAAAATATGAGTATTTTTGTGTGTCCTAACTGTAATGTAAGTATGATGATGATGTTAATTTATTAGGTAATATTATTGTAAATTATTATATTTATGAACGTCTTTTTTTATGTAGAATTCTGTAGAAATATTTCCAGCATTAACAGGTGGTGGTTGTGTAATGGCTAAAGAATTGAACGTAGAATTTTTGGGTTCTCTACCATTGGATCCACTTTTAGCTAAATGCTGCGATGAGGGAAAAAACTTTTTAACAGAAATTCCAGAATCACCAACTATTTTGACATTACAAACAATTGTTCAAAGTAAGTTTTCTCAAATGCAAATGAAATACTACATATTTATATAATTAATTAAATATTTTAAATAATTAATTTTTCAATCTATTTCAGAAATTATTGATCGATGTGAAAAAATAAAACATCCTTCTGAGATTGATACAACTTAAGAGAAAAAATGTAATTCTTTAGAAAAAATGTATGTATATTAAAATTGTATAAAAAAGTATAAAATATTGTTTTCTTTTATATCTTAAGAATATAAATATTATGTATTATATAAATTCAATAAACAACTCTTTCCTTTAGTATTTTATATATAAATATAATAAATATTAATATATAAGTTGACATATATATGTGATGATATTTTTAAAATTATAAATATATTTGTAATATATTTATACATAACACAAAATACAGTATAACTTAAAAATTTTTTTAGATGTTATTTTAAATTAATTTTATATTTTATTAATTTTTATTAGTAATTTAATATGAGAATAAATTACTAATAATAATATTTAATAATAATAATGAAATTTAGAGAAATAATTATATATAAGATGTGTTATTTTAATTCATCTACGCAACTTTCATTATTCAATCAAATTTCATTATTCAAAAAAAATGTGTAAAATAAAATTTGTTCTGCTTCGGGAGAGATATCTTATGATGACCTTAGATATGGCGTTTCCGAGATCTTAAGGTTACATTCATTTGTTTGGAAATGGAATCGTATATTTTTTTATGCATCTCTATAAAAAAATATTAATCTATATGCGTCAAAAAATTATTAGTTTACTAGATTTTTTAATTATCTGTTTTTTTAGAGTGTCAAAGAAAGACAATATGGATTCTAGGATCTGGTTATATTTGGATTACATACAAACAGTACGAGATTTATATAATAATAATTTGTTTTATTTACTAAATATAATAAACATTCTAGATTAAATATTTTATATACTTTTGCATAGTATGGATTGTATAGATCGTATGCAGTTTTGTAATTTTCAATTTCTCAAAAATATATAGAAATCCGCAGTCTATTTGTGTACACTTGACTGATCTCCAATCAATGTCTCGTCTGATTTTATGTCTATAGTCAAAGTTCAAAAAGTATAGATTAAATTAAAATGACAAATCATTTATATTATATTTACAATTTATAACTGCAATGTCTGTATAATGGGATAATAGGATAATTTCCCAAATCTAATTGCATCACGTGAGATTTACTTATTATCTATAAACGCTGAAAGTATTCATTCAATTTCGTTGGCGTGGATTACTGTGGATTAGGGATATGCTGATTGAATCGGGTTGGATAATTTTGGAATAATTTGCACATAATACATAAATACGTTTCAGGCGAGGTATATGAATAGACATTACATCTTACGTTTGTAGTTCAGGTACCTATAATCTCAGAATTCGTAATTCGATTCAGGACATGATTTTTTAGATTTACTATACATTTTTAAGGTAATTGTGCATAAAAGGGTACACTTTATTGATTTGATGAAATTTAAATATGTTATAAAACTCAACATTTTGAGTAACTTTTTCTTATACATATAACCGTCGCTCGGCTTCAGTTTCCAAGATATTTGCGAAAAACTATTGCTGCTACTACTACAATGAATAATGCCTACGTGTGTGTGGCAGCGTGTGTGTATATTTAAAAGTCGTTAATGGATAATGCAGCTCTTCGGTACCACATCACTTAACACGCAATTTTTCTTTCTGTATTGCATTATTTCAATACAGATATTGCATTATTTCATCATATGGATAACATATATTTTTGCTGCTGTTACTGACAATTGATGACTCACACGTAAAAATGAAATACTTTGCTTTGCACGTTCAGGGAGAAAGTTTTAGATGAATGAATTGATGAATTTTTTTGAAATACAAGTAGGTTGTGTTTGAATACATGGTTTTCATAAATAAATATTCAAATGTATTGACATTTATTTGAAAAAGGTATTAAAAAATGATAAAAAATACGTTTTTTCAAATATATTGTTTAAACAAATGGTATATTACTATTAAATTCGCCGTTAAAAAATACTAATTTCATCAATTTAGACAATAACTGTACATTTAGTAATTTCCGAGATATTTGTCGAAATAGATTCCGAAGTCCTAACTTGGAGGGTAGTTTACACTCTACATGGACGATTACCGACAAAAAAAATATTCGTGCCAAATATTTTTTCAAAAACCACATTTTAAGCTAAATTTTATCAAAATCGGTGATTGATACTTTGGTATGTATCCCTATAAGATATATATATATATATATATATATATATATATATATATATATATATATATAGTATCATAAAAATATAATAAATATAATATAATATCATAAAAATATAATAAATATAATAAATTTAATATAATATCATAAAAATATAATAAATATAATAAATATAACATATCATAAAAATATAATAAATATAATAAATATAACATATCATAAAAATATAATAAATATAATAAATATAATATAATATCATAAAAATATAATAAATATAATATTTAAGTTATATATATATAATGAGTTTAGAAAATAGAGTGAGAGCAACATAGTATCAGCAAACGAAAAATAACTATATAGAATAGAAGTGTGTCAAGGTTTGAAAGCTTGAAAAAGATTTCTACTAGAAAAGTAAAGAATATCCAAATAAAATGAGAATTTTCTTTATTTACTATTAGAAAAATCTTTTCCAAATTCTACTTTTAAAAATGAAACAAAAACTCTCCAAATTTCTTTTTCATCACCGATATTCAGAATTTCGTTAATTTAAGATTTATAACAAATCTCTCTATAGTTGAGCTGCTTCGTAGAGATATTCGCCTTAGTATCCACACAATATCAATCGATGTACATGTAGGTTTCTGATTGATTAACTAGCTCGTCACGTTTTCATCAGACAGACACGTCTAATGAACGTAATATGCATAAATAATGATCATTAGTAGTGTATTAATATCAGTTCGTTACCGGAGCTCATTACGACAAAATAATGATAATAAATTAATTAATTTAAATTCTAGTAATAATAACAACAAAGAGTCATGTAAATGATAAAATTATATGAAAAAGATGGAGTTAATCATAAATATGAATCAATCGTGGCTTGAATAAGTTTTATAGAACCATTTCATGAAAAATTTAAATTTAAAGTTTACGAAACGCGCATTTTTTTTCCAAAATTAGCCCTCCATAATTGTATTTGAAGTATTTGCTGCATAAGATATGTATTATATAGTATATTAAAAAGAAAAAAAAAAAAATAGAAAATGATTGATTTAGAGATACGATTTTGTCTTGTACTGGATGCTCACAGTAGTATACAGTATTCTAGTATAGTAAATAGTATAGTAAATAGAGTTATCACAGAGTTATAATAGTATAGTTAATATAGAGTTATCATAGAGTTATAATAGTATAGTTAATAGAGTATAGTATTCTAGTATAGTAAATAGAAACCACCATTATACTAATATATTACAAATAAAATAGTAATAGCAAATGTAAATCACAGTAGTGATAATAACTTAAAAGAAAGAATAGCAGTAAATAAAAGTACAACAATAGTATTAAATAAAAATCATAATATTAAGTAAGCAGTATAATATGAATAAAAGATAGTTTCCATTGTTGTAATAACAAATAGTAAAATCATAGTCGTGACTGAGTACCAAGGGTACCAATTAGGATAACTATATTAGAATAATTATAGAGCAATACATGTTAACAAAATCCAACAGTAAAATAGCAGCGATGAAAGGAAATTTAATTAATAGCAATAAATAATTATTAGAATAGTAATAATAAAAGAAACTACATTAAAAATAAAAACTAACAAATACTAAATAAGAACTAACAAATAAAACTATACTAAATAAAAACAAACAAATAAAACTGTACTAAATAAAAACTAACAAATAAACACCAATAATAACAATTATATTAGCAGCACGAAACCGCAAATAAGTACCACAATTACAACTCCAATGAATAAAATTGAATAACAATGGAAAACAAAAGCTGATATAGAGTTATAGAGCAATAGAGTTACAGTATAAAAGTATAACAGTAGCAAATATAACAGAGGTAAACAGTGGCAGCAGTGATAAGAAACAAAAGTCAATTGTCGCAAGAGATTGAAAGGGCTGCAACTCAGAACGAAGAAAAAAAGAGAAAAAGGAGAAAGAAGAAAGAAAAATGGACAAAAAATTCGTGGTGCACGTACCTGTATGAGAGTCGGACGCCGATAGGTAAACGAGGCAGCAAGTCGTTAGGAGCCGAAGGAGCCACATGACACTACACATGATTGCTCGACGCGTGGCTCCTCCCTTCCTTATCTGTCACCGCTGCTGCGGCCCGCGTACCGCTGCCTCGACATTCCTGTCATCTGAAACACACGACCGGGAGGATATCATATAGCGGTAGTTCCACAGCCTGCATCCGTGCCAGCCGAACTTATCTCCAAGTCGCATTCGACTGCCGCCGTTCTACTCGCGTAGATTGATTAACTTGGCGGGAGGAGATCCGGCGAGACGTGTAATCGCGAGCCCGGCCTGAGTTCAAGCACGATCATCGGTTCGAATCGAATTTGGACTGGATCCTCGGGCAGAATGCTTAAAAGGTGGATGACGAGGGCGCGGAATTGGGAATTGTTGGGTGTGGAAATTAGTAATTCGTCAGCTCGCCTGATTATTATACGCTGGTTTGGCAGCGCTCGCGAAAATTCGTTTTCAACTGTATTTCGCTGTGTATGATTGAAGTATCCGTGATTGTTCGTTGATCGTTTTCAAAAACGTTGTGAATCGTTGGGAATTGTGTTGGCAATTTTTTTGGTTCATTTCATTTGCAACGATCTGATATATTAAACAGTATGAATATGTACTATAATATGTACCATGTTATATGTACTATAATGTGTACTATAATGTTATATGTATTATAATATGTACTATAATGTTATATGTACTATAATCTGTACTATACTGTTATATGTACTATAATCTGTACTATACTGTTATATGTACTATAATGTGTACTATAATATGTACTATAATCTGTACTATAATGTTATAAGTTAGTATAAATTATATATTTATATAATGAATGCAATATAATCTGATATATTACACCGTCAAGCTGTTTCTCTTGCGATAGTAAAGAATGACGTGTAAATAGGATAAGTTTCCAAAAACCAGATATTTTTAGCGTGTAAATGATAATAGATCTATAATAGATATTACGTTTTTTTGAAAATAAAACATAATCTATATAACGTACACAACCTGCATAACCTATGTAATTTATTTAACCTGTATAACCTACATAACCTATGTAATTGACATAACCTGCATAACCTACATAACCTATATAATTTACACACCCTACATAATTTAAATAACTTACATAACCTACGTAACTTAAATAACTTACATAACCTATATAACCTACATAATTTAAATAACTTACATAACCTATATAACCTACATAACTTAAATAACTTACATAACCTATATAACCTACATAATTTAAATAACTTACATAACCTACATAACTTAAATAACTTACATAACCTGTATAAGCTACATAACCTACATCATTCTTAAAAATAAAGTGAATCCGCATCGTTCTCTGCTGTGATAGAAACGACAGAACTTTGTCAGATAAAAATGTTCAGGCAGTAATATTTATAATAATTTTTCAAATGCATCGGTATCATTAATAACATTCATTATACTTTCTGTGACGGAACAAAGTAAGAAACAGACGATGTTCGAACAATCAAAATGAATGAAGATCTATTACATATATATTGTTTTATATATCTATTTGTAATACGAAGTTTATAAATTATTCTGTATATCTATTTTGTGCAAATTGCGAAATTGCTATTACTATAATTGCAAGATTATTACTATTAGATGCCTCTCAATGCTTCATCTCAATTTTCAATTCTCAATTCTCGCCGAGCGCGGAATGTCTCGATCACGCAAAATAAAATTGACGAAATGACACAAAGCGACTTTCGACACATTTTGACAAAAGTTGCAAAAATGGCGTCTCAGCAGTGCAGAGAACGCCATTCGACAGAGAAAACTATACGCAGTGAGCGTGGAGGAGGTTCGATGCCGTAGTATAATTATATAATGTTTCATTCCAGGGAACGCGGAACAGTCGCGGATGGCCCGCGCTAATACGAAAGTATCGCGGACTCTTGCGGGTATTAACTTCTGAAACTTTCCCACGGGCAGCGTGCGCGGATTTTAATTAAAGTATAATTAAGCAGCATCCTCGGACGAGTCGAAGCACGTGGGAGGAGTGGGGGGGAGAAAGGAGGAATTCACTGAACGAAACAAAGAATCGAAGCGGCGCTCTTTGTTCTAGTTGGTCGTAATCTCGAAAACCGACGGGAACACGGCGAAACTTTCGCGATACCTGTGGCCACGGCTGTTTGAGGAACTTTTAACGCAATTAGCGCGTGCTTACCTTTAATCAATCGAAGCAACGCAAGCACGTACTGCGACTACCAAGCGCTCTTTGCTGAAATTCTCACCGATCTGATCCGCGTTGCGAGTTTATTATTATAATTCACGTTGCGAGCGAAAGTTCTGGCGAGTTTTTACGAGCGATTGCGTTAACTGCAATTAAATATCAAAACTTGAAGTGAAATTCATTATCTCGAATGCCAAAACCGCGGCGATGATAGTTGACACGCAACTCGTGGAAATCGTATCAAATTATGGACGAGAAAAGTAAAGTTTTCAGTTTAATTTGTGAACGAATAAAATATAGAACTTTTATTCGAAGAAATTAAAAAAATTGTAAGGAACGAAATTTATTATTATCGTTACTATTATATATATATTAATTTTTATTGCATTATTATTATTTTTATAATAATTTTTTTACTAATTGTAATTTATCTTAAAATGTTAAAACATCTCGAAAAAGTAAACGTATTCAAAATTTTAAGTAGAAATCAGATATCGTTTTTTGTTAAATTAAATTATAATTAACTATTGAGATGTTATAAATTACAATTAATTATTGAGATCTTGTTGACTGACTGTTTGAATGTACATATACTATGTATATAAAGAATTCTCAAGCACATGTTCTTGCATTTACTCATTGCTTTTGTCAAATTTTTGCATTCTAAAAATATAGTATATTTTCTTACTACTAGTCTTCAAACTCAAAGTCATATTAAGAATCATCACCAATGTCACAAAGAACATGATATTAATATTACCTTTGTCCATCATTGTGCGTACTTTAAATTTAGTATCTAAGATAGATAATCATTTAAAACACGCGGGAGAAAATAGTAATCAGATTTTGTTTTTTATTAAATTAAATTATAATTAACTAGTGAGATGTTATAAATTACAATTAATTATTGAGATCTTGTTGACTGACTGTTTGAACTATATATACTATGTACATAAAGAATTCCCAAGAGTATTATTCTCAAGCATGTATTTTTGCATTTACTCGTTGCTTTTGTCAAATTTTTGCATTCTAAAAATATAGTACATTTTCTTACTACTACTAGTCTTCAAACTCAAAGTCATATTAAGAATCATCACCAATGTCACAAAGAACATGATATTAATATTACCTTTGTCCATCATTGTGCGTACTTTGAATTTAGTATCTAAGATAGATAATCATTTAAAACACGCGGGAGAAAATAGTAATCAGATTTCGTTTTTTATTAAATTAAATTATAATTAACTAGTGAGATGTTATAAATTACAATTAATTATTGAGATCTTGTTGACTGACTGTTTGAACTATATATACTATGTACATAAAGAATTCCCAAGAGTATTATTCTCAAGCATGTATTTTTGCATTTACTCATTGCTTTTGTCAAATTTTTGCGTTCTAAAAATATAGTACATTTTCTTACTACTACTAGTCTTCAAACTCAAAGTCATATTAAGAATCATCACCAATGTCACAAAGAACATGATATTAATATTACCTTTGTCCATCATTGTGCGTACTTTAAATTTAGTATCTAAGATAGATAATCATTTAAAACACACCGGAGAAAATAGTAATCAGATTTCGTTTTTTATTAAATTAAATTATAATTAACTAGTGAGATGTTATAAATTACAATTAATTATTGAGATCTTGTTGACTGACTGTTTGAACTATATATACTATGTGCATAAAGAATTGTCAAGAGTATTATTCTCAAGCATATATTTTTGCATTTACTCGTTGCTATTGTCAAATTTTTGCGTTTTAAAAATATAGTACATTTTCTTACTACTACTAGTCTTCAAACTCAAAGTCATATTAAGAATCATCACCAATGTCACAAAGAACATGATATTAATATTACCTTTGTCCATCATTGTGCGTACTTTAAATTTAGTATCTAAGATAGATAATCATTTAAAACACACCGGAGAAAATAGTAATCAGATTTCGTTTTTTATTAAATTAAATTATAATTAACTAGTGAGATGTTATAAATTACAATTAATTATTGAGATCTTGTTGACTGACTGTTTGAACTATATATACTATGTACATAAAGAATTCCCAAGAGTATTATTCTCAAGCATGTATTTTTGCATTTACTCATTGCTTTTGTCAAATTTTTGCATTCTAAAAATATAGTACATTTTCTTACTATTACTAGTCTTCAAACTCAAAGTCATATTAAGAATCATCACCAATGTCACAAAGAACATGATATTAATATTACCTTTGTCCATCATTGTGCGTACTTTGAATTTAGTATCTAAGATAGATAATCATTTGAAACATGCGGGAGAAAATAATTTATGCCAATATAATTATCCACTCGTAAATCTCGGCAAAAAAAAAAAAGAAAAAAGAAAAAAACGGAAGAAAATCGAGATTTTCGCCATCAGCAATCGCTGAGTCGTCAATGTCTACGGTGCGGTTGGAACAAAAAATCCGCAGACCGTACCGCCACACGATCATTATCCGTTTAAGGTTTCAACGACGCAAGCGAAATCAGTGCCGCGAGAACACAGGTGAACCTGTCACGCAGCCTTCCACTGACTTTCAACCCTCACGTGCCCTTTCGTTTTTCACGTCGCTTCCTCTGATCTTTCAGGCCTTCCGTCGTCGCTCGAAACGAAACGATTCCAGTCACGAACGAGCTTCTTATCTACACCACGACCGTGTGCCACTTGAATGAAAGTTGCGGTTCGGTAAACACGTATGAGACACGCAATTGAACAACGTGTCTGTCTTTTGAAATTTCTGTAGCGAGATTTGACAATCAATTGATTGATTATGTATTTGAGAACACATAATCGAAATCGCAAGTCTGAAAATATACGCAGAGACATACAATCCATTGTATTTATTAATTTTCCATTTGCTCATTTATTAAACACATCTTGAATACGTTCCAAAGGTTATATTGACTCTCAAGTGAAATTTGAACGCATATAACACGCACGATATGGTCATAAAAAGTGTTCAGATAATTTTGAGCGAGCAACTCGTACTAGTATACTTCGCACGATACAGTGTGTTGTTTCTTTTCATGTCAGCCAGCGGACAGGGATTTCTTTTATCGGCCACGCGATAGAGAGACGCTCTCCGACTGCGAGCATTCGAGACATTTAGCTTTGACGTTCGATTCGGATATCCTAATCGAATTTTCCGAGCCGAGTTCCGAGCAAACTTCCCCGCTCCCACGTGACAGGAACGAACGTCGTGAGAAAATTCTAACGCAATCAGGAGGGCGGTGAGTTTGCAAGAGATTTTAGTTGAGAGTGTCCTGCCAGAGAAACTCTGTCGGTGTAACTGTGGCGTTTAAATCTCAACCAGTGAAGTCTGGAATCTGCTATGTGTCGCTCATTGATTAGAATTTTTTAGTAATTGAAATTTTTCTGGTTGAAAATAATATTATATTGTATTATATTGTACAGTTAGTCATCAATAAATGTATAATAAATTTAATATCAATAAATATATAGTAACAATTTAATATCAATAAATGTATAATATTACACATTGTATTTACTAATGTACTATATTTGATATTATGATAATATTAAATATAATAGTAATATACTATAAATATATAAGTATACTATAAATATAAAACTAGTGATATAGATCAAAATAATATACAATATCATGATATTGTTATTTATAATGTTACATTTAATGCTGATAATATTAATATACATAATATTAATAAATGTATATAATATTATATATGGTATTTAATTCATATTTATATATGAATATTTATATATTCATATTTATTATAATATTATGATACACACGTATACATACATGACGTATGTACATGTATAAA
Source organism: Frieseomelitta varia (assembly GCF_011392965.1). NCBI lineage: Eukaryota > Metazoa > Arthropoda > Insecta > Hymenoptera > Apidae > Frieseomelitta > Frieseomelitta varia. The sequence continues at coordinate 238,354 of NW_025110328.1, read as the reverse complement.
TATTAATACAATAGATTAAAATAGTATGAAATAAATTATATATCATTACTTCTAATATTCTTATAATATAATAATATTATATTATAAATATAATATAAAATATTATAATATTCTTAATCACATAATAACATTATATCATAATAATATTATATATATAATCTTATAATAATATTATATTATAAATATAATATAAAATATTACATATAATATTCTTATAACATAATAATATTATATTATAACTATAATATAAAATATTATAATATTCTTATAACATAATAATATTATATCATAAATATAATATAAAATATTACTTATAATATTCTTATAATACAATAATATTATATTATAATGATAACATAAAATATTACTTATAATATAATATTATATCATATTTGATTTATATTGTCACAATATCATTCATTTTATTTTCATTGCTATTTTTCAATTCACGTCACGTTGTTATTATTACTTGTCTACAACAAGTTATATTCATCCGATTTGAAATGAGCTTCGAACTGAGCTCCAAAGTTTTCGACGACGATACTAGCAGAGAACGTTTGTACAAGAAGCTAATAGTCGATGAATTCAAAGACAAAGTTGCCTTTTATACGATAAATTGGGTTCAGTTAAATATCGATTGCCTTCCATTCAAAAGATAATCGCCATTTCGTTTAAAGCCGTAGTAGAGCTACAGTATTTAGGGAATCAAATTAAACGATGCATAGGGATCTATTCCATTTAACTTCCTCTCGTTGTTTTAACGTGTGTTGTACAAAACACACACACACACACACACACACACACACACACACACACACACGCACACACACATATATTGGCATTACAGACAGTTTACAACTATTTTGTAACCATTTCTGTTCGATCAAGAGAATTCTCTGCTCAGAAGCAGAAAGGAAACAATCATCACAACTTGATAATTTATTTTTATTTATTACTTGTGCCTCGTGATAGTAATTTTTCTTACCCCTGCGTGACGATGATAATGACAATTTTATTTGAATATTAAAAAATAATAATGGACATTATAACGAAATAATATTAAAAAATAATTAAATTTGAAGAATTTAATTTTTTTTTAATTTGAAGAATTTAATTTAAAGAATTAAATTTGTAGCTGTGCGTGTTGTATTCCGTTTCACGTTATTCGCGAAGATTTCATAAATTAGAAGTTTTCCATTTTTGGCCAGAGATACGCTAAAGCGAAAAGAACGACAGCACACAGCCACGAAGCTCTATTAATTTCAAGGGGAAGATATTTTTGCCTCGTGCGGGGACGATGCGATGTCGGGGACCAACATACCGTCGAAATTTATTTGTCTGTAGCCTTAAGTCGTCCCTTTCTTCCTCCCTCTTTTTCAACCATTCGACGATGTTTCACTTCTACCCCTGATCCCTGCCAGCGACCCTTACACGCACGCACACACACATATATCTCACAGTTACACTGTTGCTAAAAAAGTAATCTGGATACTTGCTATTTTTAGGAAATCTGTGATAAATGCAATAATGTGTCATTTACACTTCAATAACATTAAATTCAATTAGAATTTTTAAGTGAATTTTCATTTTTTCAACTTGTCTTAGTTGACACGGTAAATAAAAATTAATATAAAATATGAAATATAAAATATAAATTATAAAATATAAAATATAAAATATAAAATATAAAATATAAAATATAAAATATAAATTATAAAATATAAAATATAAATTATAAAATATAAAGTATAAAGTATAAAGTATAAAGTATAAAGTATAAAGTATAAAGTATAAAGTATAAAATATAAAATATAATAATATGTAATATAATATAAAATATAAAATATAATAATATGTAATATAATATAAAATATAAAATATAATAATATGTAATATAATATAAAATATAAAATATAATAATATGTAATATAATATAAAATATAAAATATAATAATATGTAATATAATATAAAATATAAAATACAATAATATGTAATATAATATAAAATATAGAATATAATAATATGTAATATAATATAAAATAGTACAAAAATTAATATTGATGAAAAGATTGAAAATTCTTTTTTTAAATAGAAAATGTACTAAATTTCTGTTCAATTACGTATGAATTATTTTCTGGTACGAATATTCAATCTTGTATAGTGATTTTACGCATTTTACAAAGAAAATGTATCAAATCGACGAGGATCAAACTTTCGAATGAATTTTTAATAAATTGTAACGAGTCTCAACAAATTTCGTCAAATCACCCGACGACACAAACTCTAGATAATAATTAAAGTATTATACTGATCAATATGTGAAGGAAAACATGTTTAAGACATGTTTAAATTAAACAAAGCAAGGAGTTAAGTCCATGTATTATACTTTCATTATCATCAACCTCAGAATTTCTCCTTCGGGGAGAACCTACTCGTATGGAATTGTAATTCGAAAATTCTAGTACCCTAAAGCTTGAAAACCATCTCGAAATCAGCGTATCGGCCGTTTGATAAATTAAGTTGTTGTGAGCATCGAGGGAATACTATCGTTTAAATGCAGAGGATTGAACGAACGTTTATACGTTACGTTGCCATAAGCAATCGCCGCTGATATCGCCGACGATAAAGATACAGACACGTACGCGAGTTGTCGTTTAAGATGCTGGTAGTTTCACAACGTAGTTCCATAAAGGAAACAGATTAGAGTATGTTTCGCTGACGAGACGCTTCGATAATCTTCCTATCGCGTGTGCTCATCGTTCAATAGCGTTGGACGTTATAATAAACTATTCTGAAATTTCGTAAACAAATCTAAAAATCACCTATTGAATTCGAATATATAAATTTATTTATATTTCAAAAAGCCACGATGAAATAAACTTCAACATTCAACAGAAATATCACCTTTAATATTTACTGCGTGTTCAACAGAATATTTATTTTTTATTAAATTCAATAACAAATATTTTAATAGCATGTTTGTAATAAATATTTTATACATTTTCATCGTTTCAAATTTTATTGGTACAATTATGGTGACAGTTACTGATGAAACACGAACGATAAAAGTTCCTCCATTGTTCAAACATTTTCAAATCGCTGTCGCTGAACATATTGGAAATATTTATTTGAACGATAAAAGTTCCTCCATTTAAATATTTTCAAATCACTGTCGCTGAACATATTGGAAAATATTTATTTAAGACGTATTAATTATTCAGATATTTAGCATTATTTTTAGTATTATTTTAGTATTATTATTTAGTATTATTTTAGTATTATTATTTAGTATTATTATTTTATTATTTTATATTATTTTAGTATTATTATTTTATTATTTTATATTATTTTAGTATTATTATTTTATTATTTTATATTATTTTAATATTATTATTTTATTATTTTATATTATTTTAATATTATTATTTTATTATTTTATATTATTTTAGTATTATTATTATTTTATTTTAGTAAAATAAGTTTATAGTATTATTATTAGTATTAAAGTTTATAGTATTATTATTAGTATTAAAGTTTATAGTATTATTATTTTATTTTATTATTTTATATTATTTTAGTATAATTATTATTATTTTAGTATTATTATTATTTAGTATTATTTTAGCATTATTTTTAGTATTATTTTAGTATTATTTTTAGTATTATTTATTTAAAACGTATTTGAAACATATTAGTTATTCAGGCATCATAGAAATTGCGTGAAACATTCTACTGTATGTACATACATACATACTTTCAAATGTGTAACGAATAAACATTTATTTCAAACAATTACTTCAAGCCATATCCTGAAAAATATATTAGTGAAATACATGATGTGAATACGAGGAGATCAAATCGTAACTCGACAATGTCACTCGCTTTTCTTTCTTTCTGTTGCTGTCAAACCTCTTCAAACTTCCCCTGCCTCACCGTGCGTATCATTTTATTTCACATATACGATTTTCAATTTTTTTCATTCAATCATTCTGCGAAAAATCGATTGTACGGAAATGCGACGTGAAGTTTCACTCGCGAATAAACGATAACTTCAAAGTTACATAACCGACCGTGTGTTTGCATCGGACAGGCGCAAACAGCAGCGTTAATAGAAATAGAGACCGTTTCGAACCGATGATTAGCCGAGTTCTTGCGTTTCATGCCAATGCGCAAGATCCGTTGAAACTTTGCTGGCCGAGTTAATACTGCAGTTGTGTAATTATTCGATGAAGTTGATAACACGTCGACGCACGCAGTTTCGGTTGGTTCGACAAACCAACGTGTGTGTACATAGCTGAACCGTAGCTCTGCATGATTGATAATTACAGGATGGGCCAAAAGTTTCTTTCCACCTATTTTTTTTTCTTTTTTTCAATAAAATATCAAGATATACATAAGAAAAAACTAAATTTTGTTAGCTTTAAATTAAATATAAGTTGAAACATGGTTTCCTTCATTACGTTTTGAAATTAGAAAATATTACGTACGTAGAAGTAATAATAATAATTCGAAATAAGACTAATATAAATAAGGTCTCATTACTTATTAATAATAAAATATAATAATAAAATATATAATAAAATAAATATAGAATAAAACATGTAATAACATAAATATAGAATAAAATATGTAATAAAATAAATATATGATAAAATATGTAATGAAATAAATATATAATAAAATATGTAATAAAATAAATATATAATAAAATATGTAATAAAATAAATATATAATAAAATATATAATCTTCGATTTTAAAATTATATTAATAAATATTCACTGCTAAGAATAATCACAATACGAAAATGTGTAAATTCTTCAAAGATTTTATATCTAAATTTCGTAAGTTTCAAACCAGATATCAGTAGTTTTATATTATTATTATTTAGTAAAAAATTATAGTTACATATCATAGTATACAACATGTCTTAATATTATAATATTGTTAAATGTTTTATAATTATTCCTGGAGATGGTTCTGGCTCAAATTTTTCAGTAGTTTTATATTATTATTATTTATTAAAGAATTATAATTATATATTATAGTATAGTATACTATACTATAGTATTATAATACTATACTAATACTATACTATACTATAGTATTATAGTATAGTATATATTATAGTATAGTATACAACATGTCTTAATACTATAATATTGTTGAATGTTTTATAATTATTCCTGGAGATGGCTCTGGCTCAAGTTTTTTAGTAGTTTTATATTATTATTTATTACAAAATTATAGTTATATATTATAGTATACAATATGTCTTAATACTATAATATTGTTGAATGTTTTATAATTATTCCTGGAGATGGCTGTGTCTCAAGTTTTTCAGTAGTTTTATATTATTATTATTTATTAAAGAATTATAATTATATATTACAGTATACAACATGTCTTAATACTATAATATTGTTGAATGTTTTATAATTATTCCTGGAGATGGCTCTGGCTCAAGTTTTTCAGTAGTTTTATATTATTATTATTTATTAAAGAATTATAATTATATATTATAGTATACAACATGTCTTAATATTATGATATTGTTAAATGTTTTATAATTATTCCTAGAGATGGCTCTGGCTCAAGTTTTTCAGTAGTTTTATATTATTATTATTTATTAAAAAATTATAATTATATATTATAGTATACAACATGTCTTAATACTATAATATTGTTGAATGTTTTATAATTATTCCTGAAGATGGCTCTGGCTCAAGTTTTTTAGTAGTTTTATATTATTATTTATTACAAAATTATAGTTATATATTATAGTATACAATATGTCTTAATATTATGATATTGTTAAATGTTTTATAATTATTCCTGGAGATGGCTCTGGATCAAGTTTTTCAGTAGTTTTATATCATTACTATTTATTAAAAAATTATAATTATATATTATAGTATACAACATGTCTTAATATTATAATACTGTTAAATGTTTTATAATTATTCCTGGAGATGGCTCTGGCTCAAGTTTTTTAACCCTTCAAGTACTTATTATAATTAACAATGAAAAGATTATTAGAAGTTTACACATTATAATATAAATAGTATATTAAATTTTCAGTTTATTATACGTTCTTATTCAGCTTATCGAGCCTCCGAATTTCTGATCATTTCAAGCTAAACTCCGTATCGATAGGAATTGGTTGCTTTTGTTGCAAAATTTAACCAAATCCAAGCAAGTTCTCTCGCTCGAACCTCGAATTCTTTTCGAAACGATGCGAGAATTATTATTATCGGCCCGGAGAAGGGAACGGGAACGAGCAAATTAACGAGCGTATGCATCAACTTATGTGACTTCCCTTTCTCTCTCGCTAGGGAACCACCATCAGCGTGGGTGAGCTTTTCAATTTCAGGTTTCTGTGAAAGCCTCTCTCAATCCGCGATGAAAGAAATCGTCGAAAGAAAGAGAGCGAACGATTGTCGACGAACGTGAAGCAATTAAATACGTTGTAAATCAGGTATATGAAACTCTGAAGGGGGGAGAGCCTCGCGAGTTGAAATGTGAGAGGGGAGTTTTCCTTTTTTACAATTGCGCGTTTTAAATTAAAAAACTGAATGAAAGTGTTGGGGAAAACTGATGAGAACGCGGCGAGATAACGAGCACACCATATGTGGAAACAATATATACGAGGAGGGAAGAAGGGAAACGATGAATAAAAGAAGATATTAACTTTATATACAGCGATAATAATCTAATGGCTTGGATTACAGGTGTTTATGGTAGTTTGTGTGGTATGAAAATTAATTAAGTAGATTGATCATTGATACTGTATAGAGAATTAGAAATAAAAATAAAACGGAATAATTTATATATAATAAATTGAGCTAAATAATTAATTGATTATATACTATTATAATTAGTAGTATTACTTGTATCGCGATAAATATTATAAAATTAATTAATTATTATATTACATTATAAAATTTGATTCCTCTGTTTCGCATTTTTTTGTTACGCGCTGCGTGAACAACTTCATTAACAATTGAAATGATTTAAATATTTTACAATTAGTGTTTTCAATTTTTTCACCAAATCTCGACACGCCAGTTCATTTGACTTCACTTTGTATTTTGTACTAGCAGTGAAGTTCGATTAAATTTCGATATTCTGAAACTTAAATTATCAACGTTTTCTAATTGACAAAGAATTGAAACAAACTTTAATAATTCGATCGAACTTCAACATATCGATATTACGTTTGATTTGACGTTTCTCATATTCGTTTACCACGTTTTTGTGAAAATTTACATTCCCATGGATCGAGGGGAATGAAACCTGAATTAAAAGGGGAGAGAAAGAGAGAAATTGAAAACAATTTCTCGGAGCAAAAGTGATAACGGAATTTATTTCAAAGAGGTGCACACGCATCTTTCAGTTTTTTTTCGTTCTTCTTTAGCGCACGTTACCCCATAACAAAAGGAAAGAATATCAAGACGAACCAAAGAAGATTCAGGAGTACGGGAGGGGGGAACGATAGAAGTTGAAGATAACTAGGTACGTGTCTGGACTCTTCAAATTTTTCCTTCAAATTTTAAATAAGCACTTTGCCACGCCTCGTACGCCCTCGTGTCCAACATTTGCCTTTCGAATGTTCGCACTAAAGAAGAGCGTGACTGTTCTATTCTAAACCCCTGTTGATCCTCGAGGATCCTTTTGAGAATGAGCGATTATGATACCATTCGCGACAAGGCCACTGAACAGAATTTTATTTTACGTTAGCTGTGAAAATTCGTGACGCACTTTTAACCGAGCAGAATTTCGTTTTTACGTTATTTGAAAATTCGCGACGCACTTTTAACTAAGCGAAATTGTATTTCACGTTATTTGAAAATTCGAGAGTTACAACACGATCGACAGAGTTAATTTTCACTAAGCTGATGGGAAAATTATGTTGATTAAAATTCGAAGATTGTTTTGAGCATTGCATATGACTATTTTTCATTTAATTGCATATTATTAATAAATTATGTTTAATTAATTTTTTACTTTAATTAATATTTAATTAATTACTATTAAATTAAATAGTAGCTAATAACAAATATTAATAATAATTAATGTCACTTCGTTATTTAATAAAAATTCTTTATCATTATAAAGAATTATCTTCTCTTGAATTACTATGTAATTATTTATTGTATTAGTATAATAAGTATCACCAATGTTGATAATAATTTAATTTATCTCTGAGTACTATAATATGTATTTCATTGAGGAATTCTTTTGCTTTCTAAGAAAATTACTATGAATGTTGTAAAAATTACTATGAATGTTGTACAGTATTATGAATGTTGGAGATTTTGTCTCATTCTAAAGTGAAAAACTAAATCATTTAATCGACAATCAGAATCAACTGAAATTCTCTTAATGCTACATTTTTCCAACAAAATGATCAACGAAGAGCTAATTATGTTACGCTTGATATCAGCTTGAGTATCAAAAAACTGAGTATCAAAAAAGATTATTATCTTGGACAGCAATTTTAGTCACTATGTTCTAAACGAGATTATAAATTAACAATTATCTTTTGGAAATATCTTGAAAATCTCTTTGCCTTCTTCTCCTTTTTAATTTTTCGTATGATCAAACGACATGTTAAACAATTGTTGATTAAATTCGCTTCGTTGAATTCTACGATTTATTTTCGTTCTGTGGAACGAGCGGATGTTCGAAAATTAGCAACCTGACTACCGATACCCGTAAGATCACCGCCGAGAGAAGTTACGTTGTCGAAAATTGTGCAAGGTACAACGCCAACTCGTTAGTTAATAACCTGCATACTTCATGATAAAACTTCGCGCTGGAGTTAACCAGCGAGAAACTCCCTCTCTGAATGAAAACGGCTGCCTCTTCATTTATTAATTTCCGAGCGTCTGATTAATCAACTATTCTCGTCGACCATTTCGTATGCTTTTAATCGTCTACCCATTCGAGCGCGAATACACCTCTCGCGCAAAGGAGACCTCCGTTCGAAATTTCTGCGAATTATTCGCCTGGCAAGGAGTTTTCAAATATATGGATACTCGAGAGTATCCGAAAAAAGGGAAGGCTCGAGAGCTTTCGCGAATTTAATTGAAATCGCGAATTTAATTTCTGCCCCTCGTGCATTTTGAGCAAACACAATATATGCGCTTTATACCTCGCGAGTTCCAATATTTTTTTAATACCATCGAACACGCGCGTTTGATTGAAAAACCTTGTGTGTATATTGCGGATTATTGAAGATATTAGTTGTCATTGATCAAAGGTAGATATTCCTTGAACAAACAGGCTGCAAGTTTACGGAAACTTTGTTATTCTTTTTTGTCGTAATTACGTGATGGCTTGTGATATTTTGTTATTGATAACGAGACGTACATTTTTGTCAGTCATGTGAATTCATTTGTTTTTACATTGATATATTAACAATTATCAAAATTTATAATTTATAATTTTTTATAATTACTAATTTATAATTCATAAGTTTTTTACAATAATTTTAGCGCACTTACAATGTTGCGTTTTTTTTTTTTTCAGAGATTCGAGCGATTTTTGTAAAGCATATGAACAAAAGTTCGTGTTCATTATCATTCCTTGCACTCTAACTTCTTTAATTCAATTTTTGTAGTTAGTTATTTTTATAGTTTAGTAGTTCGTTAATATATCGTATAATATATTGTAATTTATTGGATATTCGTGTTCAACATATAAAAATTATTAAAAGCAGCAAGATGATTCTTTTGATTTGAAACGAAGATTCAAGCACGTTTTATTATTAATTATTATTAACAAAGTATTTTATATGAAATAATTATATTCAAAATAGAATATTATTATGATATCCGATAAATTTCTTTAGTCATTCAAACAGAATATCTGTTTATTATAATATTTAATAGTAAAACAATGTATTTTAAGTAAGTATTTTAAAGTATTTTAAGTAAGTTTGCAAGTTTCAACAAAATATTAAAAGTAAAACAACTTCTATTTAAATTCTATCTCTTTAATTATTTTTATGTGTTCATAAAAATTTGCAGTCTATGTATTATTATTTTAAAAAAATGTAAACACGAAAATAAAAATACAAAATATAAATATAAATACAAAAATAAAAATACAAAATATAACTATAAATGCGAAAATAAAGATACAAAATGTAACTATAAATAGAGAAATAAAATTACAAAATATAGATACAAATGCAAATATAAAATCTGTTTATTATTCTTCGTAACATTATCAATGTCGAAGTTTAAATTATTTCACTGGTATCGTCACAAACTGTCAATGATCCACAATTTACACACGTTACGTTCTAGACGTTAAGAAAGATAAGATTTACAACACCGTTTCTCCTCCATTTTTATCAATTCGCCGCACCGCAATCTATGCACTTCTAAACTCGATTACTTCATTCTCATTCCTCACATAATAGTCTCTCGAATGTAACAGCATTACCAAAAAGGATTAAACCGAATTGCTTCATCTACAAACTCAATCGCTCCGAGTAGCCATAATCCCACGTACGACCGTTCAACAACTACGTTCACGAAAGGAATCAAAGCGAGAGGGGAAAAATAAAATCAATTGGAAATATATGCTGTAATTTCGTTGTAACTTTCGAGGAGTTAAGTCACCCAGAGTGTGTAATTTTTATTATAATATTATTTTATATTAACAATCATATCATAAATTCATTATATTAAATTATAAATATTCATTATATTAAATGTTATTATATTAAATGAATTATATTAAATATTATTATATATTCATGTAAATTCAATCAAATATCACAATTATTTCTTTCCTATCAAAGAATGAATCAATATGTTAACATATTATTAGGCTTAATTTTTTTTTTTACGCCTAATTCTTTAACTTTGCACGATGAATATTTGCACTAAAATATAATTTACGTATCAAATTATCAGATTTCCAAGAAATCTGGCATTCAATTTTAATTTCAATAAAAAGAAATACGAAAATATAGATAAATATATATGAATATACAAATATATAAAAATATATATTTATATATGAATATATAAATATATAAATATATAAAAATATATATGAATCGCAAGTTAAAAAATATAAATGTGGTGAATAAATTCAATCCGCATTGTGTGAATATTCGTCATGATATTTTTCAATTTTCTGTTTGAATTCTATTTTGTGAAATTTAAAAAAAAAACCAAAGTATCTATAAACTATTATTGTTAAGTTCTTAGTCAAATTATACAATATCGTGTCAGTTCAATGAGTTAGTTTGCCTCTCGGTGATACACACTGCATATAACCATAAACATAAATATTCTCTACAATTCTCTATCATTCGATAACAATAAACAACCAAATTAGACCAAATTTACCTACTATAAATTTCGTACATTTTAAATACAATGTATTTAAATTTATTTTATAAGAAAACTGCATATATAACCATATGTACATACATATAAATAATACGAATAAATATTCTTCACGACTGTATCATTTGATAATAATAAATAAATTCGATTATTTAAATTTACCTACTATGAATTTCGTACATTTTAAATTTAAATACGACGTATTTAAATTTATTTTATAAGAAAATAAATATATATATAGCCGTACATATAAATAATATGAATGAATCTTTCTTCACGATCGCATCATTTGACGACAACAAATAAATCAGATTCGATTTATCTACTTATTTATGAGCTTTCTTTATTTTAAATATGACACTATATAATATAATAATATCTAAATTAATATCTAAATTTAATATACAATAATATCTAAATTTATTTCCAAGGACTATAATATATCTAAATTTATTTCGAAGAAAATGTATATAGCCGTATATATAAACAACACGAATTATAACTGTGAAATTATAATTTTAACATTAATTAATTATTGAAAAAATTTTATAATTTATTATTTTATATTTAAAATTAACTTTATAATTTTATAATTTATTATTTTATACTTAAAAATTAAAATTTAATATATAATATAATATTATACATATAATTATTAAAGAAAAATTTTTTTCAATTATAAATATTAAGATATAATGATTAAATTAGTAATATTATTACATAAAATATATTTAATAATATAAATATATATATATATAAATATAAGGAATTAAGCAAAATAAATATATTCACCTGTTTATCAAAAACATGTCTTGATTGAAAATAATTTTAAGTCAATCTGCCCACCGAATAAATTAAATGGCTGCAGTATAACTGACTGTACAAAGGTAATATAATAAATTGATTTTTAATTGAAATCTAGAAATGAAAGGATTAATGAAGTATATACTGTCTCATATTTATTTTATGGATATTATATCATTCGCCAACAACCAAACAACCAAACTAAGACCAAATTCACTATGAACTTCGTGCATTGTGAATACAGCGTATCTAAATTCATTTTGATGGGAAGGAGGCTGCTGCGTCAATGGGTCGGTTAAATCTCGCGCCAACGCAGTTGAGCAGCAACAAAATGGAGGCGGAAGGAGGGGAAACTTGGCTTCGAAGAAGTAGCTACTGCCGGAGAAAAAGAAGAGGAGAAGCTAAAAAGAACGGAGGAAGATTGGACCACTGGATGTCTGTGTGCGTGGCGTAGGAGAGGCTGGAGAAAAATGAAGCGGGACGAGGAGGGGCGGCAGAGGTCGAATAGATAAAGCTGCGAGGAACTTTTTAACCCTAGCGAAAGTGGGTGGGCTGGAGACTGACTGTACAGGAAGGAACTAAGGGGCAACAGGGTAAGAGGGACGAAGTTGGCCGTAAGTTTAATGCCGCGGCATTAGAAACGTTACCAACCTCGAATCCATTCGGTGAGCTTTTAATGAACTTCGCGCGATCATATTCAACCTCGTTCGCGCGCTGCTTCTGTTTACTTCTGTAGAAGAGGGGAAGTTTTTCAAGATTTGACTGGAGAGTAAAATTCCAATTTGGAAATTCCAATGGCGAATCTCTTTCCGGTCTGTGACAGTATCTACAGTTTCAATCGAACGATTTGATCTTCAAGTATCTCTCTAGTAATCATTTTTTTTTTTTTTTAAATGAATATATGTCATATTTCTTCGTGTACAATTCGTTAATTTAACTAGTGCGATCACGCTATTGTGGCTCGAGTTTGAAGCAAATTTTAAAGTCGGAAGACGTTGGAACAGCGACTGCCTGATCCATCGTTGATCTGCTTCACTTGGGGAAACTGAAATCCTGTTGCTAATGCCTTGTAATCGTGATTAACTGCGACGGACTGTAATATGTTGTGCTGTGTATGTACAGATTTTGAAACAAGTCTAAAGATATATGTGGAAATCACAAGACATTTACAATAGTATATACAACATTGAGGGGACAATGCCTGATCCAATGTTGACTTGTTTCACTTGGAAACCTAAATCCTGTTCCCTAATGCCTAGCAATCATGATTAATCGTTATAGATTGTAATATATTATACTGCACATGCAAGTTTGAATTGAATTTAAGAATACACGTGAAAATTATTCCTAATTATGTTTAATGTTTAATATTTAAATTAAATATTTAAATTTATATTATTTAATTATTTTTATATAATATTTATAAGTTATTTAATATAATATTATTTAACACTGAAAACAGCTAACATCGCTTGAGAACTCTGGCAAAGTTAACCGGTTCATATCTTTGAAGCGGTCGGAACTAAGACGCTGAAATTTTGCTGGATTTAGCGGCCGGAAGTGGAGGAACGAAGGAAGGCAGGGGATGAAACCGAGCTGCCGAGGATATTTGTGTTTCTTAGCGAGGGAAGAAATTTGTCGAGGGTAAGCCGACGACAGAATGTTTCGAGATTAAGACAGATAATGTGCAGTTGAACGTGTTTATGCCAGTATTTGGGGATCAACGCGGCGTGTTACATATCTCGATATTGCAAATTAACATTTTAATAGTGTATGTGTAATCTGACTAACGTCTCATCATCAGTATATATTTATTTCTCTCGTATTTAATTATTTACTTCAATGTAACATATTAATATATTGTATGTGTTTTATTGTTGCATTATAACTTAATAACATTTTATACAATAATATAAAATAAATTATTATATTAATATTGTATATGTTATATTTTATCGTTGCATTATAATTTAATAACATTTTATACAACAATGTAATAATATAAAATAAATTATTATATTAATATTGTATATGTTATATTTTATTTTTGCATTATAATTTAATAACAATATTCTACATGTAACAGTAATAATAATATTTAATAAATTATTATATCAATGTATATCAGTATCTGTTAGTTTGTTGTATCTATATATGTATGTATTTTATTTTTTTATTAAAATTTATCGTTTCTAACTGTATATAAAAATTGTAATTTTTACATTAGAATAATACATTAAACGAAACGAATTAATCTAGAATCATTCATTCATCGAAATTAAAACAAAATTAAGATGATCCACCTTCAGAGGAGCTATTTTCTACTTGTAGAAGTATAATGCTTCTTCTGACCACTGATTTATTAATTGTGTGATAATTTTCAATTTATTTTTCTCCCATTTTGATCGACAAGGAAAGATAGTTTGATCAGAAAAAAAAAAAAAACTGGCAAAGAATATTCTCGTAAAATGCGCGAAACTTTGCTAGAAATTAAATACATTGGCAATATTCTCTTACAAGTTTTTAGTTCGTGCAATTTTCTATCATACGTACGATTAAATCGAGAAACGTAGTTTCGATTAAAAAATTAATAACAAAAGGAAGCCGGGTTTAATGTCTCAAAGGGATCGGTTGAAAGTCCTCTGAAAATACGAGGAACTTCCACGAAGTGGTGAAAGGAGTAATATCAAAGGCAGAAACGACGTCTCTTGATGCTCAAGCACCTCGAGCTATTAAGGATGTCACACGGGAAATTTGAAATAAATTTCAGATCGATGAAAAAATACCAATACGATAATACTCGACGAGCGTTCGTCCCTTTTATTTCTACCTGTTAATCGAAATATCAGAGGCGTTCTCTGTTTAAGATAAATACGAACGATGTATGTGCTTCTGGCAATTTATAGCTGCCGATAAAACGACTTTTCGTCGATAGCGTTTCTGAATAAAGTCGCGCGTTCGCCTTTCGGTTCACATAAATTACCGGTGGTACAAGATAGTTTAGAATTATGGTCGCTGGAATGGCGTAACTTTCACGGAGGAACAAGAAAAATTCTATGATTCTGCGTACAAATGAAAATTGCCCTTTCGAAACGTTGAACTGCTGTAATTGAACAGAGAGTTAGATAATTTCAATGACAAAATATTTCGCAGGTTCACGATATTATTAGTATGCAAAGTTAATTTCTTTTAAATATTGATACTTAATCGACAACTATGTAATTAAAGTGAAACTGTGTCCTAACTGTTGAAATGTCGATGATGAGAATTTTGAAAATTGTATAAATAAAGACTAATTTGTGCTATTCTATTAAATGGCGGAACAAAATTTCCGAAATGGACCGAATAATAAATTTTATTAAAATTGAAGGAATAATTTTATTAAAATGAAATCTTCAAGTTCAGAATAAGACAGTTATCAGAATGAAAAAAGCAACTTGGAAATAGATGATATTTCGTGTACTTTTAATAACTGTATCAGTAAATTAAGAATGTACATAATATTATAATATAATACAATACTATTAAATTATTATTATTATTAAATAATTATATTATTATAAATATTATAAATAATTACATTATTATTATAAATATTATAAACAATTACATTATTATTATAAATATTATTATTATTATTAAATTATGTTAAACACAGTGTTATTAATCATCATTATTATTATTATTATTATTGAAACTCGTTGCGAGTATTTTTAATAATATTTTCTTGAAAAATCTTCAAGTTTCAAACGAAATCTACGTTATTTCTCCTAATTAATTATTCTCGTTCTAAATAATGAACGAAATAAAATTTCGAGCGCGGCAATTCCACTCGTTTTTTTTATCCCGATAAAAGATAGAGGCAGTGGCTCGCTTTTAGAAAGTTCTCGCGAGAGGAACGTAAAAGGGGTAATTTACAGCTGCCCTAAGTGACAACTCTCTCAATGAAAAATAAACCATACCGTTCGGAATGGAGTGAAGTGGGCGGTCGTACGAAATAAATTTGTATCCAGCGTTGGTTCAATGGCAATGCTACCTTCTCCCGATTACACGATCTAAAGTGTGTTCAAGTGCGGCTCGTGATTTACGAGCCACGGCGAAATCTTCCATCGATCTATATCACGGGATGCTGGCTAGTAATCCGGAATGAAATATATACGACTTTAATGTATCATGGAATGATCGAGGAAGAACGCGTGACCCAGCGGAATGATTTTATACGATTGAGATCTATAGATCTTGTCTTTCGCAATGCGACGAAGAGTTTTAGCGAAAACGAAAAAGAAGGTTCAAATTATTTAGAGAAATTATGAAGAAAATTTTTTGTCAATATATGTAATACGTGTAACATACTTTATGTGTATATGTATAGTGCTAATTTACTAATATTAGTACGTTTGTAGTATTAATATACTAATTTTAGTACGTTAGTACAAATATATATTATAATATATACTTGTACTAACGTACAAATATAATATAATATATATTATAATATATACTTGTACAAGTATAATATAATATATATTTGTACCAACAAATATAATATATTATAATATATATTTTAATTTAAAAAAATTAGTATATGTTAGTACGTATACATACATAGCATATATTAATATTTTAATTAAAAAAAAAATCTTTTCCAGTATGCGGTGACTATTATCAATTTACTGTGATATCATTCGACATACTATTGACGTACATCACTGGATACTTTCTCATTATTATGAACAAATGACGAATACAAAATATTATTTTGTATTATTATTTCGCATTCTTTTGAAAAATTATATATCAAAATAGGATATTATTATTGCACAAACTTAAGAATATAATATATGAATATATGTATAGTACAATATATTAATGTTTTATATCAGAGCTGGCTAACTGCCGGAACCCCCTCCATTGCATCGATCTCCCCACTCATGAGAGAGTATGGCAGTGGAGGGGATAGCGCTAGCGATCAGGAAAGTAGGGGCAAGGGCCGCCAGTTAGCCGACTCTGTTTTATATCATTTTTTAAATTTTATATTATATTATACTATATTTATTTATTAAGTATTTAATATGTATCTATTTTATATTATATTACATTCTACAGTATTTTATATTCTATTCTATAGTATAATTACATTATATATTATGTTCTATAGTATATATTAAATACTATATATAAGAATACATGTACTCCTTTTAAATAAATTATTGTACTCATCACAGTACATATTACACTGTTGAATCATATTTTATAATAAATTAACAAAAGATGCTACTTTTATAAAAAAATTAATAAAAGATACTACATTAAAATGGACAAAATAAAAGAAACAGCCTGTACAAAGGAACATTTCGCAGACAAAGAAAGAAAAAGGCAATTTTATTTGGCGATCTGAGGTATCGAATTAACTCGGACCACTTTCGTGGTTAACGTAATTCGCCAGAATTTTTAATCGACTGGTAGAGGACTGTCCATTATTTAAATTATCGGCTTATGGATGAAAACACGCGAGCCTAAAGGAAGACCATTATGACATTGCACAGGTAATATTCAATAAAGAGAGCTTTGCGCTTTTTTTTTTTTTTTTTTTAATAAATTATTGCGTTCGTCCAAAGGCTGAGCGAAAGGAACTAAAATGATTAATATCCCTTCTTGAAAAAGACCAGCATTGTTCTCTGTAATTAGGTTATCCTCGCGCAGCACCTTTTGTGTAATATTTTATACTTCGAAAGTTAGTATAATTAACCCTCTGTAGGCTGCCTGAAGAGCTTTATCATATGTTATTCTATATTATATATTATATTATATATAATAATAAGTTAATTAGTTGCATTAATATATGTAATTACATATATTGTATTATATTAATTGTTTTGTACGTATTGTATATAAATTATATTATTGTACAATATAATTTATATTGTATATATATTGTAATTATTTATATAATTATTTATAATTATCATTAATATATATTGTAATAATTTATATTGTATATATATTGTATATATTGTATATATTTATATTGTATATAAATTATATTATTGTACAATGTAATTATATATTAACATAATGCAATGAATTAATATTTTTGTAAATACAATTTGCAAGTTTTTCAAAACACAAAAAAAGGATATCAAATGAAGCACAATCGAAAGTGTTATCATCATTTCATGATGATTTAATCAATATCACGGATTATTTAATAATCTGGTTAATATCCCATAGCGTCCGATATTGTTTATCGTTGCAATTTTAATTTCGGTCGCAGTTCGGTCATAATTTTAATAATATCCAGTCTCGTAAACTAGTTATCATAGTAAAAGTTGAATTGCTTTCCCTGCATCGATCTGCACTGAAACTTTACAATATTTTAAAGTTAAAATTAATAATTAATATGCAAAATTAATATTCTTTAAAAATAATATATAATTTAAATTCTCTAGAAGAAGTGAACGAAAAGAATTGGTTGAATTTTTGGAACACGTGTGAAGAAATTCCCAAAGTGGATCTTCAACGAGACGAGCGTGACGCTGTATTTGTCACAGTAATTTATTAAGTCTGTTAGAGTGATTTACATGCAGCGCCATTATAGCTAACTGCTTCTGCGAAATCGAATTTCCACCATAATCCAGTAAACCGTCAATAACTTAGTTAACATCTACGGAAAATTTGCGCCCTCGTTTCTCGAGGATAATTGTAATGGTAATTACCTTTTTGTCGTTAATCGAGATGTCCCCAATTTACACGCGGAATTTCCGATAATAAACTAAATAAATAAAATTAGAAATCATTTTAATCCGTCGAATCGGGTCACCTTTCGACCAAAAATTCGTACAAACAATAGGCAAAAAAAAAAAAGAAAAAAAAAAGAAGAAAAAGAAGAACGAAAAGAATCCATTTTAATCAAAAATCGATTTTCGTTTGCAGTGCAATTTGTTTTCGACAAAAAACGAGGGCGTCACGTTTTTAGAAGAAACAACAACAAATCTACGAACGAAGAAGCTATTGCAGTGAAAAAAAAAAAAAGCTGGTTGAATCGTTTTCACGTTTCAATTCGAAATGATCAAATGTCACGTCCGCTGACGAACGAGAATTAAAATTCCAATTCGAATGAAATTTAGACATTGAAGTTACAAATTGAAACGAAGGTAAATAACCGGGATGAAATGCTGGAAAAAAATTGGTACTTTCGAGTTTCAATTGGGAATGAAAATTTAGGAATCAAAATTGAAATGAGAAGCTCAAAATAAAAGCAAACAACCGCGATGAAAAAATTGAACGAATGAACAGATACTGAAATAAAAATTGATACTGAAAGAAAAATCGAGGTTAAAATGTAAGTAGAAACAGTAGGATGAAAAATTGAAATTAAAACCGTTGGTGTGAGTTGTTGAAGTCTGTTGAAAAACAGTGGCGATGGAACAGGGATCTCGCGCGAGAAAAAGAAAAAAAAAAAAAAGACGAGACAGAAGCGAAACCGAATTACCAATGCTAAAACACGAAACACCCGAGAGAGAGAGAGAGAGAGAGAGAGAGAGAGAGAGAGAGAGAGCACACCGCCGAGAGCATCGTTTTTTCACCTGTTTCCCATCGATCGAACCGTCAAACAGGCTTTTAATCTCGGCCAATTCCGTCGGATCGTTTCAAATTCACGCAACGGAGCACCGCGTGGCAATTCTCCACTCGATCCTGATGTTCGTGCAGGTCCTTTGCGACACACGACGGTCCCTCGCGCACAAACGTTGCCGATCTCCCCGTTAAATTTCGGTTATCGCGTCTTCAATTCGAACGAATCGTCCCATTGTACGATCCTCGTAAATCCCGCCCCATTATAATTCAGCGCTATCACTGATCGCATTGCCGTTTATTATGCCTTCTTTTCGTCTCAACGCTTGGTTAGATCACTAACGTTGAATCATATGGGGAATCTATAGGATATTGCTTCGTCTCGTTGTCGAAGCGAATATTTGGACGCAGTGTTCAATTTGGGAGAATTTTCTTTGTATAATTTAGGAAATGTGTAATTTGAAAATGTGAGAGATATGGTGAAACGGAAGCGGCGAATTTTTTTTCTTTTAACTATAGCAGCTACAGTAAAAAAAGACAATTTATGTGTGTATGTGTGTATTTCTTAAGTATTTTATACACGTAAATATTCTATAAATATTCTATTCGATAAATAAATAAATAAATAAGTAAACAAATAAATAAATAATAAAATAAAATATATAAATAAGTAAATAAATAAATATATAATAAAATATATGAATAAATAAATAAACAAATACATAAAATAAAATATATAAATAAATAAGAATATAATAAAATAAAATATATAAATAAATATATATATAATAAAATAAAATATATAATAAAATAAAAATATAAATAAATAAATATATAATAAAATAAAAAATATAAATAAATAAATATATAATAAAATAAAAAATATAAATAAATATATATATATATATATATATGTCTATGCAAGTATTGCAGCCGTGAGACACTCAACGTAGTGGGGAGATCGAACGCAGTGGAGGGGAGAGATCAAGAAAGTGGGGGCAAGGGCCGCCAGTTAGCCACCTCTGCAGTAAAAGATTTTTCAATTTGTTTTATGAAATTGACATCGCACGAAACTTTTATTTGAGAAATTCAGGAAATTCCCTTTATAATTCAGTCACGGCAAAGATGTTCAATCCAGGAAATGCATTGGAAGATTTTTCAACTTGTTTTATGAAATTTATAAAATTGCAGAAGTTGGTTGTCGCACGAGAATTTGATTTGGGAAATTTCCTTCGTGTAATTAAGTCACTGCGGGAATTTGATAATGTTTCAGAAACATAGCAAAAGATTTTTTTAACTTGTTTCTACGAAATTAACAATTTACAATGTACAGGTTCTCTCACATGAGACTTTAATTTAGGAAATTTTTCTACGCACGATTTAGTTGTTCCAGAGATATTTAGTTTCAATCTACTTTCTGTTTTATATTTTAATTTACAGTTGCTAGACAAAAAAATTGAAATTCCAACGAATTTTCTTTCGCGCGACTTAGCTGTTTCAGAAATATTTAATTTCGATTCGAGTTTACGAAATTTTCATTTTACAGCTTGGTTGCTATGCGAGAATTTAATCTAGAAGATACGGTGGGAGAAATTTCATTAAACCTTTTTTATATGACTCGATTCAGGAAACATAGTGGAAGATTCTTACATTAATTTCTGCCGGTATAGCTAGGTTGTTACATGCTAAAAGTTACTCTGCGTCAGTTGTTTTGCAGAAAAACACAACTTAGAAAATATATTAGAAATTTACGAACTGTCTCGTTTTTAATACAATATTTAATTTAGGAAATCTCGGTGAAATTTCACTGGATGCCCTTCGTCGCACTTTAATTATCACAGAGAGACGTTTGCAATTTAGCAAATTTATGTATTCATTTTTGACAAAATCCCTGTACAAACGAAAATTTGCGCAACGGCACAGAAACTCAATTTGAAAGATACATTGGGAGAGCTCTGAAATCGTCGCTATCAAGAATTAATTTACAGAGGGGATCCGTTACAATATTTAATTTAGGAGAGACACAAATGGAAGAAATCTCACTGCGATTCCCATCGCGCAGCATAATTATCCCGCAAACGAACGAATATTGTACAAATGTTGAGCTTAGCAGATTCAGGGGTAACAGAGATTCTAATTCATTTCCCTCTTTGTGCAACTGAATTCTCGTATGCAGGCGAACGTTATCAATCGCCCGTATCAAACTCCAGCGTGTGATGTTCAGGCTTGAAGGAAATTTACGCGTGGATCTTCGCGCAGGGGCGGGAAAAATGGCCAACGCGTTCGATTTTCAACCGGCGAATATTAAACACGAAAGAGTGAAAAATCGTGCGAGAGTGTGTGTGCCGATTAGCTCGGTCAACACGGCGTTGTTCGAGCCGAGTGTAAAGCCGAGTCGTTGAAAAGGATAAGCGAAATTAATTGGCGGCAGTGTGCCCGCCGGACACCGTGTTTTCTTTTACAACCACCATTGGCCTGCCGTGGTTGATTTACAAGTGGAAAGAATGCGGCTGGTGCGATTTCGGTTCACGGGCGAGTTATATCGGTAGCCGTGACTCAAACAAACAATTTCGCGTTTCGTGGTTTTGGTATTTTTCAAACCGTTCCCGCCATTACGGACGACGCAAAAAATTCCAGGACATTTTGACGTGTTTTCAATTGTTTTCGCAGACAGTAATAAACGTATTAATGATGCACGTGTGTGTGTATAATAATCGAATTATACACTATAGCAATGATATGCTTTAATTCTATACAGGTATAATTACGTGTACTGTAATTATAATTATAATTGTATAATTTACGATCATAATGTGCATAAAACGTATTGTATAATTCCGCAAATATGTATATGATATTGTATATATGCGTTCTTGTGCATTGTTATATCATCATATTCATGTATATTATATATGTATATCATACATTATTATATTATATTATACACTGTACATATATCATATACTATATATTGTATCATATATATATTGTATTATTGTTATTTATCACATATTATATAGTATATATTATACACTACTGTATTATACAATATATATCTTACACTATTGTATATTATGATACTGTATTACTATTATACAATGATACTGTATTACACAATATATCATACATGTATTATACAATATATCATACACTATTGTACATTATTGTATTATATTACTGTTATACAATTATACAATGTATATCAAATAATAATATTAATGTAATATTATACAATGTATATCACATACTATTGTATTATGATATTGAATCATACACTATTGTATTATATATAGCATATATTATTATATTATGCTACTATTATACATCATATTATACAATGTATGTCATACACTATTGTATATTATGATACTGTATATTACTGTTATACAATGATATTGTATTATTATACAATGTATATCATACATTATTGTACATTATTATATTATATTACTGTTATATATCACATATTATACAATATATAACAAATACTATTGTATATTATGATACTGAATTACTATTACATATCACATATTATACAGTGTAACATACAAGTATTGTATATTATTATATTGTACTACTATTATACAATGTACTATATATCATACACTATTGTATATTATTACATTATATCATTGTCATATACCATACATGTATATCATGCAATGTGTATCATGTATTAACGTATAATATTAAGTAATATACTGTATACGTACTGTAGTCTTATACATAATGTATATTCATGTACATACATTATCACGCACATTTAAAATACATACAAATACAATATAAATATTAGTTTTACATTAATAGACTAGTTATATTGTAAATTGTTCAATATAACACACTATATTGTAATATAATGTTACAACATTGTACGTGATATATACATATATAAGTAATATTCTAATATTCTATAGGAAAGAATGTATTATATCAAGAGAATACACCTGAAGGTAAATAATCGAGTAATTTCCTGGTGAATAATTAGCAAACGTACTTGCTTAATATCGTCTCGTTGAAACAAACTCGTCAAACACTGCCTGCTCCGGAATTTTCTACGCGATAATATTCTCAGACTATCATTGTTTAGTTGTAAATGAATTTTCTTCACGGCACAGTTGGCCCGGCACAAAATGCTCGGAGGATGCGTAATTAAGTTTCGCGTTGAAAGTTGCGTCTAATTTGATTCCACGGCACTTTGGCCGACAACGGGGCAGCAAAATTTTCTTTCTCTCCGCGGACGGGGAGACTTTTATCAACATCGAGAACAATTTTTCCTCACGTGTCAATAACATTGAATGTCTGTGCGAGAAACGTGCAACTTGCGATACAGAGAAAAATAATATTATTTACGAGTGTGTCGTTCATTCTTTGAAAGTTAATTTTATAAGTGATTGGAATATTTTCATATGTGAAGAATTGTTATTACGCTCTCAACACTAGTAATAACGTTGAGAGTATTAACAACAGCGTTAAAATGTCAAAGTATTTGACTGATATACTATATTGTTAAATAGTATATAGATATTTGTATGTAGGTTTGTATATAGATTTTGTTGTTACAAACACAAAGAGAAATGATTTTTAATCGTAGAGCGAATAAATCATATAAATAAATAATTTAAGAATTCCGGAACTGAGAATGGAATAACTTGAAACAAATCTAAAGAAAATAAGAATATTTAGAAGAAATTTAAAGACAGAATCAAGAATAGAAATAGTAAGAAAGAATATTGAAAAGGTCAACTACGACAAAGGATAAAAGTGAAAATACTTAAAAGAAGTCTGAAGAAAGAATAAAAGTACTTGGAAGAGAAATAATAAAAAAGGGCCAGAGCCAGGAGAGGCCTGAAAAAGAGACCAGGAACAAAACTACTTAAAAATAAAAGAATATTCTTCAAAAAGCAAGAATAAAAATACTTGAGAGCAAAAATATTTGGCATTGAACACTTTTTCACGTGAGACTCTTCACACAGATATTTCGCTAAAATGCCTGAACCAAGAACAAAAATACTTAAAGGTAAGAATAAGAACAAGAATAAAAATATTTTAAAAAAATACTTTAAAAAGAACAAGAATGAAAATATTTGAAAGAAATCTAGAAAAAAAAAAAAGAAAAGAAGAAACCAAGAAGAAAAACACTTAAAAAATATTCGACTTTCTAGAATGGAACATTTTTCAGGCTGAAATCTCGCTAACGTGCTGCAAAATTTCCGGCAAGACGATTATGAAAAATCATCATTGTGCAAATTACGCGAGTCATAAGCGACATAATGACCATTCACGCTCTCGTTAGTAGTTCAACTATGTAAAAAATAATCTTTCGTTGTTTTTCACCTTTCATTCATTCACGTCGCTGTCTGAACAGCCAGAGAACACTGAACAGTCACGTGCACGAGATATCGGCCCCTGAACCTTTCATTCTCCGCAACGTCCTCCGTATAAACAGGACGAGCAGACAGTTTTACGGTTAACAGAACCGTAACGAATCCTTTTTTTCCCCACGGCCATTTCGTTCAAATTGGAATTTCAAAGCTCGATGTTTAACAGATAAGACTTAGGCAACGACGTAGGAAAGGGACCAACGGTGTAAAGGGACGAGAAAGGGAGTAGATGTCCTTAAATGTATTCCGAGGTTGTACTGTGCTTGGTCGGTGAGCGCAGAAATCGGTGAAAAGGTAGTTCGCGGGGCTGCTTAGCATTTAAATATCGTCAACAGAGTTCGCGTTCCCCCATCGAAACAAGAAACCGCAAACGGCTGAGGTATCTTCGCGAAATTAAACCGCTCCCATTTTCCGCCTCGTGTTCTCTCCATCCCCCTCCACCTAGCCGCAACTTTATTCTGCGTGTTTCGGTCTTCGAAGGAGTGACTTCCGCTCGGATAATTCCAATTATCTCGAATTATCTCGGGGGAGATTTCGCAATTTTCTTTTTTTAATCATTCTTTCTCTTCCCTCGAATCGTAACAGTATACGTGCTCGTGGACACACTCGAAATGGAAAATATAATTTTTGTATAATTGTAAATAAGTATAATAATTATGTATTATACGTATATCGTGTATATAAATTATTTTTATAAATATAGAAATTACGTATATATTATAATATATATAATTATATATATATATTATTTTACGATAATTATAAAATGTTTTATATAATATATATAATATAATATAATATAATGTGATAATAAAAAATATAATATAATATAAATGTAATAATAATAAATATAATATAATGTAATAATCAAAAATAAATATAATATAAATACTAAATTTTATAATATATAATATAAATACTAAATTTTTAATAATTATAAAAATTTTAAATAACGATAAATATAATTAAAAAAATTTTTAAATAATGATAAATATAATTTAAAAAAAAAAGGTTTTCACGTCACGCTTTGTAAGCAGCAAGCACACTTTTGCTTCTAGAAAATTGTCAAAATACAAATGTCACTGGAAAAGTTAACAAATTTCTTAATAAGAATATAATTATGTAAATAAGTAGTAAATAAGTATAATAATTATAATATATTATATTATAATATAATATATAAGTATAATAATTATAATAATATATTATATTATAATATAATATACAAGTATAATAATTATAATAATATATTATATTATAATATAATATATAAGTATAATAATTATAGTAAATAACTATAATAATTATGTATTACATGTATATCATGTATATAAATTATTTTTATAAATATAGAAATTATATATATATTATAATATATATAATTATACATATTATTTTACGATAATTATAAAATGTTTTATATAATAAATATAATATAATATAATGTAATAATAATAAATATAATATAATATAATGTAATAATAATAAATAAATATAATATAAATAATAAATTTTTATAATAATTATGAAAATTTTAAATAATGATAAATATAATTTAAGAAAAGAAATGTTTTCATGTCACGCTTTGTAAGCAGCAAGCACACTTTTGCTTCTCGAAAGTTGTCAAAATACAAATGTCACTGGAAAGGTTAACAAATTTCTTTTTCTACGAATAGATCTACCACTTTTTAGAAACTAAAGTCTCCTCTTTGCAACGACATCTTAAAACTTGCTGTACGATTTTCTTTCTCAAAGCCATTTCACTGAACTTCGAACATTGAAGGGTGGAAAGTTGCGTAATCTCGTTTAAAAAGCGACGATAAAAAGATCGATGCATTTTGTATTTATATAAAAATACAAGAATGCGTTATTACGTACAAGTACAATTGTTTTTCTCGAGTCGTAAAGTTGAACTGTTGGAATTATTATTATTGCTACACTTTCGAAAATATCACATGCAAAAATGTAACACGAAAGTTATGGCCTTTGAAAATGCCAATGTGTAAGACTGTGAATTTTAAAAACATTGTGAAGTCAGAGAGGTTGCAGTGTATAAAATTTTGTTAAAAAATACTGACGCTGTTGTCATATATGAAAATAATATTTCACGTTCGAAATATAAAATTGCCATTCCTTTTCGCTTCGCGAACTTCATTGGAATGAATAAAATGAAAATTCATACATTTTGAAAATGTGTTTTTAAATTTCGTTGAAAAAACTGAAAGACACATCGGCGCTCTGTGTATTTTCATTTGTCAAGACACACACCGTTTCATACTGAAATTCAACTGAAATTAATTGCAGTAATCAGAGAATCTTACGGCCATTTCAGTATCAATAACAAGATTGTTATATTATACCGAACACAAATAAATACTCTGCACAGTGTAAAATTTTCATCGACGTAACGATCGCACTCGATTCGTTCGTATCGAACTCGATTAAATTGAATCTACACTAATATCTAATTTAACGTGTTTAAGAACAATGCAGCAACAACACTTTAATAATTATCTGATTTCTGATTCACTTGGAATAAACAACTGAATACATCCAAGTCGAGAACTTTCAAGCAAGATGCAAATAAACGCGCCAGCACTTTGCATTCATTATTTCGTTTCTTTCGAAACGACCGATTAAAAATCGGGCGAGATCGCTCGCTGGAAAATTCAGTCCGCCCTTCTCCTCTCATTCTCTCCCTTTTCTTTTTTCCTTGTTTTTCTCTTCCCCGCAGCCAGGAATTTCTCATTTGCCGCGACTGCGTTTCATATGAAGCGCCGTGCACGCGAACTTCGTGGCATAAAAATATAGAAACGCGCGTCTACGTATTGTACATTATAAGCAAACGTCTCGCGACGAACAATTTCTGCCCCCTCCCCCTCGAAATAAAAGGAAGAACGAAATAAAAGGGGGGGGGGGAAGCTGTTTTCGTGAAGTAGACGAAATTAACGAAACACGAAATTCGAGACACGAGGTACAGTATAATAACAATAGCAAGCTCTAGAATTTTGTTTTGACACTCTGACGAAACGAGAGATAAGAAAAATAATAGATACAATAGATATAATAGATATAATAGAATATCATTGCTTGAATTCGAAATTCTAGAATAATTTCGTTAGAACGGTATTTGTCGTTTCTAGCTGGGCGTTTAACTTAAAAAAGTTTAAATTTAAATATTGTTCTATTTAATAACTACAATTTTATTTTTATTTTACTTTTACTTTTTCATTTAATGACTACAATTTTTCTCTTTCTTTGCCAAAATGCGTATATTTTTATTATCAGAGAATCAGAAAAGTCAGAGATCACTTTTTTAAAAATTTACATACTTATTACTTTCTTACTAATTTATTTTAATTTATTTCAATTGAATATTAAATTCAATTGAATAATTATATATAATATATTTTTATTTATTAATTATATTTTATATAATTAATTTCAATTAAATAATTATATATATACATATTATATTTTTGCAAAATAAAGGAAATAAATATATATTTAGAAATTAAATATTTGTCGTCTTCATTAATATCCAGTTTCTATTTAAATAAATTTAAGCTACAATTAAACGTCTGACAACCCTATTTTTATCGACAAGTCGCGATCTTCGAGACACGATACGATTTGGAGTGGAAATTTTCCTCTCACTGTGCGTAATATTATTTTATTTAATAACTAAAATTTTATTTTTATTTTACTTTTTTTTATTTAATAACTACAATTTTTCTCTTTTTTTGCCAAAATACGTATATTTTTATTATCAGAGAATCAGAAAAGTCAGAGATCACTTTTTTGAAATTTACATACTTATTACTTTCTTACTAATTTATTTTAATTTATTTCAATTAAATATTAAATTCAATTGAATAATTATATATATTATATTTTTATTCATTAATTATATTTTATATAATTAATTTCAATTAAATAATTATATATATACATATTATATTTTTGCAAAATAAAAGAAATAAATATATATTTAGAAATTAAATATTTGTCGTCTTCATTAATATCCAGTTTCTATTTAAATAAATTTAAGCTACAATTAAACGTCTGACAACCCTATTTTCATTGACAAGCCGCGATCTTCGAGACACGATACGATTTGGAGTGGAAATTTTTCTCTCATTGTGCGTAATATTGTTTTATTTAATAACTAAAATTTTATTTTTATTTTACTTTTACTTTTTCATTTAATGACTACAATTTTTCTCTTTCTTTGCCAAAATACGTATATTTTTATTATCAGAGAATCAGAAAAGTCAGAGATCATTTTTTTAAAATTTATATACCTATTACTTTCTTACTAATTTATTTAATTATATATATATATATATTTAATTGAAATAAATTAATATTTCAATTAAATATTAAATTCAATTGAATAATTATATATATACATATTATATTTTTGCAAAATAAAAGAAATAAATATATATTTAGAAATTAAATGTTTGTCGTCTTCATTAATATCCAGTTTCTATTTAAATCAATTTAAGCTACAGTTAAACGTCTGACAACCCTATTTTCATCGACAAGCCGCGATTTTCGCGATACGATACGATCTGGAGTGGAAATTTTTCTCTCACTGTGCGTCGATTTGCTCGAACGACGCGCCAAAAGAGGGCGAGGGCGAAGCTTCCTTTCTATCGGGGACGAACTTTGCTCCCTCTCCCGCCCTTTCCACTTTTCGCTCTTTCACAATGATCCGGCAGGGGAAGTCGAAGCAACAGGAAGCGGCAAGTTTCTTCGAGCATCAATCAGAAGTCACGAGCGGAAGGGCGAAGGATGTCGTTAAAAACAACTCTCACCGGTCTCTCCTCTCGCTCCATCTTTGTTTCGTCCTGTTTCCTGACGAGCCCCTTTCCTGCTATTCGCCCCCAAAGAAACTGACGAACAACAAATCTCTCTCCACGCGCCGAGGGGATCCGGAGGATTGACGATTTCGAGGGATAAAGCTGGCAAGCTTAGACTCAACTTTCACGCAGCGCAAAAGTTGCAAAGACGATTTGTAAATGGGAGGAATACGTTATTCAAATTATTTGCGAGAAGTTTCTCGCTTATGGAGACGGATCGAGGGTTCTTGGATGGCGGACGCTTTCAGGTTTCAGTTTTTTTTTCAGAGAAATACAGTAAAATATGTATTTAGGATATATGTATTAGGACATTTGGATTTTCTTCTTCTTTTTTTTTTTTTTTGGAATTGTTTATAGAAATATATCAATAAATAAATATATATATATATATTTTTTGAAGTGTTATAGAAATATATCAATAAATAAATAAATATATATATAAAATATAATGAGTAATAAAGTATAATAAATATAAATTCAAATTTTGTTTCTGGAATTGATCTGAAATAGGTAATGAACAGCAAAATGGAGAATTGAAGCAGGAATAGAAATTAGGTAGATAGATCAAACACAAATATACTTCCCAAAATGAGGGATAAAGTGTAAATTCAGATATTTCTTTTTTCGTTAGAATTGAAATATTTAGAAATATGTTAATGAAATGAACAATAAAATGTAAATGAATATTCAAAATTCTCTATTGTTTTTTTTTAAAGCATATGGATAAGATAGAAATATCATGCAAAGTGAGCAATAAAATATAAAATGGAAAACACGGATCTTCTTAGAATTAAAGTGGAAACATATTAACGAGATAAATAACAAAACTCAAGTTCTCTTTTTCCAGAACTAGAAAAAATAGAAATGGAAATGTACTTACAAAACGAATTATAAAATTCAGATCTTTTTAGTATTAGAATAGAAACATATTAATGAAATAGTGGAAGTTCGAATTCAATTAAAAATAGGAACAACATGTACAATTTTCTTTTTTCAAAATTAAGATAGAAATACGTTTGTGATTTTTCTTTTGTATGGGTCAAAATTGAGATGTTTGATCAAGAATGTATTCAATTTCTAAAATGTACGTCAATTTTATGAAATTATGTTAATTTCATGAAATCTAATAAAATTCATAGTCTTACATATACCTACATATAACCCAATAATATCGACATTATTATTATGAGAGAAACTCATTTATTTAAAATTTCAAAAGATTCAAGATAAGATTGTCTTTACATTTACACACACACACACACACACACACACACACACACACACACACACACACACACACATTGATTTGAAAAGATGTTCAAGAGGAACAAGAAAATTTTAATCAAACGCTTGGAATTCAGCTGTGAAATTCCCCCCCCCCCCACCCTCCCCCCTGTGAATGAAATAATTTCTCCATGCACGCGGAATATTCTCGAAGACGACGAAGCGATCTCGTTGTACGCCGTAAATCTGGTTTTAATTCAATATTCCCGGCACTGAAGTAGATATCTGGCATATTACATCGTTCAAAAGCAGTAAAAGATCCGAAGATCGCTTCGAGCGACGTGCTTAATTACGATAGACGTAAATTGTCACGTTCAATTACATTCCCTCTTTGTGAATTGTCCCCGCGCGTGTGTCTATACGCGTGTGCGTGCGTGCGTGCACATTTTTATTTCGATTTTAATTAAATGTCATCGAAACGTCACTTCAACTGTTTCATCATTCTGTTTTTCTCTTTCCACCCCCCCCCCTTCTTCTGTTTTGTTTTTTCATTTTTATTTTATCCCGATCTTGTCATGTAGCAGCACAAGGGGGATCGTTAAAATATCGTTCCGAATATTTTTCGATTTTCAATCCCTTTATCGCGTCCAGCCTGTTTATCAACGTCGAAATTAATTTTACACGTGAAACGCGCGCGAAACGAGCGAATATTAAAA